>NC_083444.1:10431183-10432245 GCF_020745735.1 Hemiscyllium ocellatum | reverse complement strand
ACTCACTCCCTCAACCTCTCACACACTCACTCCCTCACCCTCTCACACACTCACTCCCTCACCCTCATACATTCACTCTCTCACCCTCACACACACTCACTCCTCACCCTCTCACACACTCACTCCCTCACCCTCACACACTCACTCCCTCACCCTCACACACTCACTACCTCAACCTCACACACTCACTCCTCACCCTCACACACACTTACTCCCTCACCCTCTCACACACTCACTCCCCCACCCTCACACACTCACTACCTCACCCTCACACACTCACTCCCTCACCCTCACACACTCACTCTCTCACCCTCACACACTCACTCCCTCACCCTCACATACTCACTCTCTCACCCTCACACACTAACTCCCTCACCCTCACACACTCACTCTCTCACCATCTCACACACTCACTCCCTCACCCTCCCTCTCTCACACACTCACTCCCTCACCCTCACACACTCACCCCCTCACCCTCACACACACTCACTCCCTCACACTCACACGCTCATCCTCTCACCCTGCCACCCTCACTCTCTCACCCTCACACACACTTACTCCCTCACCCACTCACACACTCACTCCATCACCCTCACACACACTCACTCCCTCACCCTCACATCCTCACTCCCTCACCTTCACATACTCACTACCTCACCCTCACACACTCACTCCATCACCCTCACACACACTCACTCCCTCACCCTCTCACACACTCACTCCTCACCCTCACACACACTCACTCCCTCACCCTCACACACTCACTCCCTCACCCTCACACACTCACTCGTCCACCCCCACACACACTCACTCCCTCACCCTCACACACTCACTCCCTCACCCTCATACATTCACTCTTTCACTCTCACACACTCACTACCTCAACCTCTCACACACTCACTCCCTCAACCTCTCACACACTCACTCCCTTACCCTCACACACACTCACACTCACTCTCTCACCCTCACACACACTCACCCACTCAGCCTCACACACTCACTCCATCACCCTCACACACTCACCCCCCCACCCTTACACACACTCACTCCCTCACGCTCACA
>NC_083444.1:10398683-10426183 GCF_020745735.1 Hemiscyllium ocellatum | reverse complement strand
GCTTCAGGATCTGAGCAGTGGTGAGTGGTGCTGAACCACTGGGCAATCGTTCACAAACACAGCCACAACTGACCTCACGTTGGAGGGAAGGTCATGGATGGAGCGGCTGAACGTGGTTCTGGGACACTCCCCTGAGGGACTCCTGCAGCGATGTCCTGGAGCTGAGGTGACTGACCTCCAACTCCCACAACCATCTTCATTAAAGCCTTCATCCCATTGGACACCGACGTTGACGTGACGTCTGGAGAGATTGGATGGGAAGTAGGGGGCGTCAAACGCATGCCACCTCAAATCGAGATGGTGACAAGATGGCCGACTTAGAAGTGGACAATAGTGGGGAGAGGGCCTCAAATCAGGCTGGGATGCGTAAAAATCCCACTGTCACTTCCTCCTTGGAACAGGGAGACAACCGTCTCCTGGCCGGGAAACCCCTCCCATCCCCGAGTGAACGTCACGTCTTTGACGATGAAAATCTAACAAAGTTTTCACCGTGCTTCAGTCTTCGGTCTCAGCTTCAGAGGCAGCATCGATCACCGTCTCGGGGCGAGTCCCAAGTGCAAACAAACAAATTGCTTCTTGTAGCAGTGACAGAGAGAATATTCCTCGAGGCGCACAGAGCACATTAATAGAGAGGAAGACAGAGGATTACTTTTGGTTTTATTTATTGTTCTTGAATTGGAGAGAATAACCCAAAAGCAACAAGGGGGACAGAATGGGCATAAGATCAGAAACTGAAGGGGAGAGAGAGAGAGAGAGAGAGAGAGAGAGAGAAAGGAAGGAGGAAATTTCAGGGACAGAGACACAAGGGGGAGACATAGGAGGGGATTGGGATACAGGGAGAGAGATACGAGAAGATTGAGACACCGGGAGAGAGATACGAGGGGATTGAGACACAGGGAGAGAGATACGAGGGGATTGAGACACAGGGAGAGAGATACGAGGGGATTGAGACACAAGGAGAGAGATACGAGGGAACTGAGACACGAGGGGAGAGAGATATGAGGGGATTGAGGCTTAGGGAGAGAGATACGAAGGGATTGAGACTCCGGGAGAGAGATATGAGGGGATTGAGACACGGGAGGGGGAGAGATACGAGGGGAATGAGACACGGGAGGGGGAGAGATACGAGGGGAATGAGACACGGGGGGAGAGAGATACGAGGGGAATGAGACACGGGGAGAGAGATACGAGGGGAATGAGACACGGGAGGGGGAGAGATACGAGGGGAATGAGACACGGGGGGAGAGAGATACGAGGGGATTGAGACACGGGGAGAGAGATACGAGGGGAATGAGACTCCGGGAGAGATACGAGGGGATTGAGACACGGGGAGAGAGATACGAGGGGATTGAGACACGGGGAGAGAGATGCGAGAGGATTGAGACACAGGGAGAGAGATACGAGGGGATTGAGACACTGGGGGAGAGATACGAGGGGATTGAGACGCAGGGAGAGAGATGTGAGGGGATTGAGACACAGGGAGAGCGATACGAGGGGATTGAGACTCGGGGAGAGAGATATGAGGGGATTGAGGCACAGGGAAAGCGATAGGAGGGGATTGAGACTTAACGAGAGATATATAAGGGGATGAGACACTGGGGGAGAGAGATACGAGGGGATTGAGACACGGGGAGAGAGATACCAGGGGATTGAGACACCGGGGGAGAGATACGAGAGGATTGATACACGGGGAGAGAGATACGAGGGGATTGAGACACGGGGAGAGAGATACGAGGGGATTGAGACACGGGGAGAGAGATACGAGGGGATTGAGACACGGGGAAAGGAATACGAGGGGATTGAGACACTGGGGGAGAGATACGAGGGGTTGAGACACTGGGGGAGAGATACGAGGGGAATGAGACACGGGGGGAGAGAGATACGAGGGGAATGAGACACAGGAGAGAGTTACGAGGGAACTGAGACACGGGGGGAGAGATATGAGGGGATTGAGGCTTAGGGGGAGCGATACGAGGGGATTGAGGTTTAGGGAGAGAGATACGAAGGGATTGAGACTCCGGGAGAGAGTTACGAGGGGATTGAGACACAGGGAGAGAGTTACGCAGGGATTGAGACACAGGGAGAGACATACGAGGGGATTGAGACACGGGGAGAGAGATACGAGGGGATTGAGACACGGGGAGAGAGAAACGAGGGGATTGAGACACAGGGAGAGAGTTACGAAGGGATTGAGACACGGGGAGAGAGATACGAGGGGATTGAGTCACGGGAGAGAGATACGAGGGGATTGAGTCACATGGAGAGACATACGAGGGGATTGAGACACGGGGAGAGAGTTACGAGTTGATAGACACACCGGGAGAGAGTTACGAGGGGATTGAGACACGGGGAGAGAGATACGAGGGGATTGAGACACAGGGAGAGAGTTACGAGGGGATTGAGACACGGGGAGAGAGATGCGTGGGGATTGAGACACGGGGAGAGAGATACGAGGGGATTGAGACTCCGGGAGAGAGATACGAGGGCATTGAGACACGGGGAGAGAGATGCGTGGGGATTGAGACACAGGGAGAGAGATACGAGGGGATTGAGACTCGGGGAGAGAGATACGAGGGGAATGAGACACGGGGGGAGAGACATGTGGGGATTGAGACTCGGGGAGAGAGATACGAGGGGATTGAGACACCGGGAGAGGAATACAAGGGAATTGAGACACGGGGGGAGAGATACGAGGGGATTGAGACACGGGGAGAGGAATACAAGGGAATTGAGACACGGGGGGAGAGATACGAGGGGATTGAGACACGGGGAGAGGAATACAAGGGGATTGAGACACGGGGGGAGAGATACGAGGGGATTGAGACACGGGGAGAGGAATACAAGGGAATTGAGACACGGGGGGAGAGATACGAGGGGATTGAGACACGGGGAGAGGATAACAAGGGGATTGAGACACGGGGGGGAGAGTTCTGAGGGGATTGAGACATGGGGAGAGAGATACGAGGGGATTGAGACACCAGGGGAGAGAGATACGAGGGGATTGAGACTCGGGGAGAGAGATACGAGGGGATTGAGACACAGAGAGAGAGTTACGAGGGGATTGAGACACGGGGAGAGGAATACAAGGGGATTGAGACACGGGGGGAGAGTTCTGAGGGGATTGAGACATGGGGAGAGAGATACGAGGGGATTGAGACACCAGGGGAGAGAGATACGAGGGGATTGAGACACGGGGAGAGAGATACGAGGGGATTGAGACACAGAGAGAGAGTTACGAGGGGATTGAGACACGGGGAGAGGAATACAAGGGGATTGAGAGACGGGGGGAGAGATACGAGGGGATTGAGACACCGGGAGAGGAATACAAGGGAATTGAGACACGGGGGGAGAGATACGAGTTGATAGAGACACCAGGGGAGAGAGATACGAGGGGATTGAGACACGGAGAGAGAGATACGAGGGGATTGAGACATAGGGAGAGAGTTACGAGGGGATTGAGACACGGGGAGAGGAATACAAGGGGATTGAGAGACGGGGGGAGAGATACGAGGGGATTGAGACACCGGGAGAGGAATACAAGGGAATTGAGACACGGGGGGAGAGATACGAGTTGATAGAGACACCAGGGGAGAGAGATACGAGGGGATTGAGACACGGGGAGAGAGATACGAGGGGATTGAGACACATGGGAGAGAGATACGAGGGGATTGAGACTCGGGAGAGAGTTCCGAGGGGATTGAGACACGGGGGGAGAGATATGAGGGAATTGAGGATTAGGGGGAGAGATACGAGGGTATTGAGATTTAGGGAGAGAGATACGAAGGGATTGAGACACCGGGAGAGAGTTACGAGGGGATTGAGACACGGGGAGAGAGATGCGTGGGGATTGAGACACAGGGAGAGACATACGAGGGGATTGAGACACGGGAAGAGAGATACGAGGGGATTGAGACACAGGGAGAGAGATACGAGGAGATTGAGACACGGGGAGAGAGATACGAGGGGATTGAGACACGGGGAGAGAGATACGAGGGGATTGAGACACGGGGAGAGAGATGCGTGGGGATTGAGACACAGGGAGAGAGATACGAGGGGATTGAGACACGGGGAGAGAGATACGAGGGGATTGAGACACGGGGAGAGAGATGCGTGGGGATTGAGACACAGGGAGAGAGATACGAGGGGATTGAGACACGGGGAGAGAGATACGAGTGGATTGAGACACGGGGAGAGAGATGCATGGGGATTGAGACACAGGGAGAGAGATACGAGGGGATTGAGACTCCGGGAGAGAGATACGAGGGCATTGAGACACGAGTAGAGAGATGTGTGGGGATTGAGACACAGGGAGAGAGATACGAGGGGATTGAGACACGGGGAGAGAGATACGAGGGGAATGAGACACGCGGGGAGAGACATGTGGGGATTGAGACTCGGGGAGAGAGATACGAGGAGATTGAGACACGGGGAGAGAGATACGAGGGGATTGAGACACGGGGAGAGAGATACGAGGGGAATGAGACACGCGGGGAGAGACATGTGGGGATTGAGACATGGGGAGAGAAATACGAGGGGATTGAGACACCAGGGGAGAGAGATACGAGGGGATTGAGACTCGGGGAGAGAGATACGAGGGGATTGAGACACAGAGAGAGAGTTACGAGGGGATTGAGACACGGGGAGAGGAATACAAGGGGATTGAGACACGGGGGGAGAGTTCTGAGGGGATTGAGACATGGGGAGAGAGATACGAGGGGATTGAGACACCAGGGGAGAGAGATACGAGGGGATTGAGACTCGGGGAGAGAGATACGAGGGGATTGAGACACAGAGAGAGAGTTACGAGGGGATTGAGACACGGGGAGAGGAATACAAGGGGATTGAGAGACGGGGGGAGAGATACGAGTTGATAGAGACACCAGGGGAGAGAGATACGAGGGGATTGAGACACGGAGAGAGAGATACGAGGGGATTGAGACACATGGGAGAGAGATACGAGGGGATTGAGACTCGGGAGAGAGTTCCGAGGGGATTGAGACACGGGGGGAGAGATATGAGGGAATTGAGGATTAGGGGGAGAGATACGAGGGTATTGAGATTTAGGGAGAGAGATACGAAGGGATTGAGACACCGGGAGAGAGTTACGAGGGGATTGAGACACGGGGAGAGAGATGCGTGGGGATTGAGACACAGGGAGAGACATACGAGGGGATTGAGACACGGGGAGAGAGATACGAGGGGATTGAGACACAGGGAGAGAGATACGAGGAGATTGAGACACGGGGAGAGAGATACGAGGGGATTGAGACACGGGGAGAGAGATACGGGGGGATTGAGACACGGGGAGAGAGATGCGTGGGGATTGTGACACAGGGAGAGAGATACGAGGGGATTGAGACACGGGGAGAGAGATACGAGGGGATTGAGACACGGGGAGAGAGATGCGTGGGGATTGAGACACAGGGAGAGAGATACGAGGGGATTGAGACACGGGGAGAGAGATACGAGGGGATTGAGACACGGGGAGAGAGATGCGTGGGGATTGAGACACAGGGAGAGAGATACGAGGGGATTGGGACTCCGGGAGAGAGATACGAGGGCATTGAGACACGGGTAGAGAGATGTGTGGGGATTGAGACACAGGGAGAGAGATACGAGGGGATTGAGACACGGGGAGAGAGATACGAGGGGAATGAGACACGCGGGGAGAGACATGTGGGGATTGAGACTTGGGGAGAGAGATACGAGGGGATTGAGACACGGGGAGAGGAATACAAGGGAATTGAGACACGGTGGGAGAGATACGAGGGGATTGATACACGGGGAGAGGAATACAAGGGGATTGAGACACGCGGGGAGAGATATGAGGGGACTGAGACACGGGGAGAGGAATACAAGGGAATTGAGACACGGGGGGAGAGATACGAGGGGATTGAGACACGGGGAGAGGAATACAAGGGAATTGAGACACGGGGGGAGAGTTCTGAGGGGATTGAGACATGGGGAGAGAGATACGAGGAGATTGAGACACAGAGAGAGAGATACAAGGGGATTGAGACTCCGGGAGAGAGATACGAGGGGATTGAGACACCGGGAGAGAGTGACGAGGGGATTGAGACACGGGGAGAGAGATGCGAGGGGATTGAGACTCCGGGAGAGAGATACGAGTTGATATAGACACCAGAGGAGAGAGATACGAGGGCATTGAGACACAGGGAGACAGTAACGAGGGGATTCAGACATGGGGAGAGGAATATGAGGGGATTGAGACACGGGGAGAGAGATACGAGGGGATTGCGACACCGGGAGAGAGTTACGAGGGGATTGAGACACGGGGAGAGAGATACGAGGGGATTGAGACACAGGGAGAGAGATACGAAGGGATTGAGACTCCGGGAGAGAGATACGAGGGGATTGAGACTCGGGAGAGAGATACGAGGGGATAGAGACACAGGGAGAGAGTTACGAGTTGATAGAGACACCGGGAGAGAGTTACGAGGGGATTGAGACACAGGGAGAGAGATACGAGGAGATTGAGACACGGGGAGAGAGATACGAGGAGATTGAGACACGGGGAGAGAGATACGAGTTGATAGAGTCACCGGGAGAGAGTTACGAGGGGATTGAGACACGGGGAGAGAGATACGAGGGGATTGAGACACAGGGAGAGAGATACGAGGAGATTGAGACACGGGGAGAGAGATACGAGTTGATAGAGACACCGGGAGAGAGTTACGAGGGGATTGAGACACGGGGAGAGAGATACGACGGGATTGAGACACGGGGAGAGAGATACGAGGGGATTGAGACTCCGGGAGAGAGATACGAGGGTATTGAGACACGGGGAGAGAGATGCGTGGGGATTGAGACACAGGGAGAGAGATACGACGGGATTGAGACTCGGGGTGAGAGATACGAGGGGAATGAGACACGGGGGGAGAGACATGTGGGGATTGAGACTCGGGGAGAGAGATACGAGGGGATTGAGACATCGGGAGAGGAATACAAGGGAATTGAGACACGGGGGGAGAGATACGAGCTGATTGAGACACGGGGAGAGGAATACAAGGGAATTGAGACACTGCGGGAGAGATACGAGGGGATTGAGACACGGGGAGAGGAATACAAGGGGATTGAGACACGGGGGGAGAGATACGAGTTGATAGAGACACCGGGAGAGAGTTACGAGGGGATTGAGACACGGGGAGAGAGATACGAGGGGATTGAGACACAGGGAGAGAGATACGAGGAGATTGAGACACGGGGAGAGAGATACGAGGAGATTGAGACACGGGGAGAGAGATACGAGTTGATAGAGTCACCGGGAGAGAGTTACGAGGGGATTGAGACACGGGGAGAGAGATACGAGGGGATTGAGACACAGGGAGAGAGATACGAGGAGATTGAGACACGGGGAGAGAGATACGAGTTGATAGAGACACCGGGAGAGAGTTACGAGGGGATTGAGACACGGGGAGAGAGATACGACGGGATTGAGACACGGGGAGAGAGATACGAGGGGATTGAGACTCCGGGAGAGAGATACGAGGGTATTGAGACACGGGGAGAGAGATGCGTGGGGATTGAGACACAGGGAGAGAGATACGACGGGATTGAGACTCGGGGTGAGAGATACGAGGGGAATGAGACACGGGGGGAGAGACATGTGGGGATTGAGACTCGGGGAGAGAGATACGAGGGGATTGAGACATCGGGAGAGGAATACAAGGGAATTGAGACACGGGGGGAGAGATACGAGCTGATTGAGACACGGGGAGAGGAATACAAGGGAATTGAGACACGGCGGGAGAGATACGAGGGGATTGAGACACGGGGAGAGGAATACAAGGGGATTGAGACACGGGGGGAGAGATACGAGTTGATAGAGACACCGGGAGAGAGTTACGAGGGGATTGAGACACGGGGAGAGAGATACGAGGGGATTGAGACACGGGGAGAGAGATACGAGGGCATTGAGACACGAGGAGAGAGATGCGTGGGGATTGAGACACAGGGAGAGAGATACGAGGGGATTGAGACACGGGGAGAGAGATACGACGGGATTGAGACTCGGGGAGAGAGATACGAGGGGAATGAGACACGGGGGGAGAGACATGTGGGGATTGAGACTCGGGGAGAGAGATACGAGGGGATTGAGACTCCGGGAGAGGAATACAAGGGAATTGAGACACGGGGGAGAGATACGAGGGGATTGAGACACGGGGAGAGGAATACAAGGGAATTGAGACACGGGGGGAGAGATACGAGGGGATTGAGACACGGGGAGAGGAATGCAAGGGGATTGAGACACGGGGGGAGAGATACGAGGGGATTGAGACACGGGGAGAGGAGTACAAGGGAAATGAGACACGGGGGGAGAGATACGAGGGGATTGAGACACGGGAGGGAGAGATACGAGGGGATTGAGACACCAGGGGAGAGAGATACGAGTGGATTGAGACACAGAGAGAGAGTTACGAGGGGATTGAGACACGGGGAGAGGAATACAAGGGGATTGAGACACGGGGAGAGAGATACGAGGGGATTGAGACATAGGGAGAGAGTTACGAGGGGATTGAAACACGGGGAGAGAGATACGAGGGGATTGAGACACATGGGAGAGAGATACGTGTTGTTAGAGACACCAGGGGAGAGAGATACGAGGGGATTGAGACTCAGGAGAGAGTTACGAGGGGACTGAGACACCGGGGGCGAGATACGAGGGAATTGAGACACGGGGGGAGAGATATGAGGGAATTGAGGCTTAGGGGGAGAGATACGAGGGGATTGAGACACCGGGAGAGAGTTACGAGGGGATTGAGACACGGGGAGAGAGATGCAAGGGGATTGAGACACGGGGAGAGAGATACGAGGGGATTGAGTCACAGGGAGAGAGAAACGAGGGGATTGAGACACAGGGAGAGAGATACGAGTTGATAGAGACACCGGGAGTGAGTTACGAGGGGATTGAGACACGGGGAGAGAGATACGAGGGGATTGAGACACAGGGAGAGAGATACGAGGAGATTGAGACACAGAGAGAGAGTTACGAGGGGATTGAGACACGGGGAGAAGAATACAAGGGGATTGAGACACGGGGAGAGAGATACGAGGGGATTGAGACATAGGGAGAGAGTTACGAGGGGATTGAGACACAGGGAGAGAGAAACGAGGGGATTGAGACACAGGGAGAGAGATACGTGTTGTTAGAGACACCAGGGGAGAGAGATATGAGGGGATTGAGACTCGGGAGAGAGTTACGAGGGGATTGAGACACCGGGAGAGGAATACGAGGGGATTGAGACACGGGGAGAGAGATACGAGGGGATTGAGACTCAGGGAGAGAGTTACGAGGGGATTGAGACAAGGGGAGAGAGATACGAGGGGATTGAGTCACAGGGAGAGAGAAACGAGGGGATTGAGACACAGGGAGAGAGATACGAGTTGATAGAGACACGGGGAGTGAGTTACGAGGGGATTGAGACACGGGGAGAGAGATACGAGGGGATTGAGACACAGGGAGAGAGATACGAGGAGATTGAGACACGGGGAGAGAGATACGAGGAGATTGAGACACGGGGAGAGAGATACGAGTTGATAGAGACACCGGGAGAGAGTTACGAGGGGATTGAGACACGGGGAGAGAGATGCGTGGGGATTGAGACACAGGGAGAGAGATACGAGGGGATTGAGACACCGGGAGAGGAATACAAGGGAATTGAGACACGGGGGGGGAGAGATACGAGGGGATTGAGACACGGGGAGAGGAATACAAGGGAATTGAGACACGGGGGGAGAGATACGAGGGGATTGAGACACGGGGAGAGGAATACGAGGGGATTGAGACACGGGGAGAGAGATACGAGGGGATTGAGACTCAGGGAGAGAGTTACGAGGGGATTGAGACAGGCCGAGAGAGACACGAGGGGATTGAGACACCGGGGAGAGATACGAGGGGATTGACACTTAACAAGAGAGATACGAGGGGATTGAGGCTCGGGGAGAGAGATACGAGGGAATTGAGGGATGGGGAGAGAGATGTGAGGGGATAGAGGCTTAGGGAGAGGGATAAAAGGGGATTGAAACACGGGGAGAGAGATACGAGGGGATTGAGACTCCGGGAGAGAGATACGAGGGCATTGAGACACGGGGAGAGAGATGCGTGGGGATTTAGACACAAGGAGAGAGATACGAGGGGATTGAGACACGGGGAGAGAGATACGAGGGGATTGAGACTCGGGGAGAGAGATACGAGGGGAATGAGACACGGGGGGAGAGACATGTGGGGATTGAGACTCGGGGAGAGAGATACGAGGGGATTGAGACACCGGGAGAGGAATACAAGGGAATTGAGACACGGGGGAGAGATACGAGGGGATTGAGACACGGGGAGAGGAATACAAGGGAATTGAGACACGGGGGGAGAGATACGAGGGGATTGAGACACGGGGAGAGGAATACAAGGGGATTGAGACACGGGGGGAGAGATACGAGGGGATTGAGACACGGGGAGAGGAATACAAGGGAATTGAGACACGGGGGGAGAGATACGAGGGGATTGAGACACGGGGAGAGGATAACAAGGGGATTGAGACACAGGGGGGAGAGTTCTGAGGGGATTGAGACATGGGGAGAGAGATACGAGGGGATTGAGACTCCGGGAGAGAGATACGAGGGCATTGAGACACGGGGGGAGAGATGCGAAGGGATTGAGACTCCGGGAGAGAGATACGAGGGGATTGAGACACAGGGAGAGAGTTACGTGGGGATTGAGACTCTGGGAGAGAGATACGAGGGGTTTGAGACATGGGGAGAGAGATACGAGGGGATTGAGACACGGGGAGAGAGATACGAGGGGATTGAGACTCCGGGAGAGAGATACGAGGGGATTGAGACACCGGGAGAGGAATACGAGGGGATTGAGACACGGGGAGAGAGATACGAGGGGATTGAGACTCAGGGAGAGAGTTACGAGGGGATTGAGACAGGCCGAGAGAGACACGAGGGGATTGAGACACCGGGGGAGAGATACGAGGGGATTGACACTTAACAAGAGAGATACGAGGGGATTGAGACTCCGGGAGAGAGATACGAGGGGATTGAGACACCGGGAGAGAGTTACGAGGGGATTGAGACAAGGGGAGAGAGATGCGAGGGGATTGAGACACAGGGAGAGAGATACGAGTGGATTGAGACTCGGGGAGAGAGATACGAGGGGATTGAGACACCGGGGGAGAGATACGAGGGGATTGACACTTAACAAGAGAGATACGAGGGGATTGAGGCTCGGGGAGAGAGATACGAGGGGATTGAGACTCCGGGAGAGAGATACGAGGGGATTGAGACACCGGGAGAGAGTTACGAGGGGATTGAGACAAGGGGAGAGAGATGCGAGGGGATTGAGACACAGGGAGAGAGATACGAGTGGATTGAGACTCGGGGAGAGAGATACGAGGGGATTGAGACTCGGGGAGAGAGATACGAGGGGATTGAGACTTAACAAGAGAGATACGAGGGGATTGAGGCTCGGGGAGAGAGATACGAGGGAATTGAGACACGGAGAGAGATACGAGGGGATTGAGACACGGGGAGAGATACGAGGGGATTGAGACACCGGGGGAGAGATACGAGGGGATTGAGGCACGGGGAGAGAGATACGAGGGGATTGAGACACGGGGAGTGAGTTACGAGGGGATTGAGACACGGGGAGAGAGATACAAGGGGATTGAGACACGGAGAGAGTTACGAGGGGATTGAGACACGAGGAGAGAGATGCGTGGGGATTGAGACACGGGGAGAGAGATACGAGGGGATTGAGACTCCGGGAGAGAGATACGAGGGCATTGAGACACGGGGAGAGAGATGCGTGGGGATTTAGACACAGGGAGAGAGATACGAGGGGATTGAGACACGGGGAGAGAGATACGAGGGGAATGAGACACGGGGGGAGAGACATGTGGGGATTGAGACTCGGGGAGAGAGATACGAGGGGATTGAGACACCGGGAGAGGAATACAAGGGAATTGAGACACGGGGGGAGAGATACGAGGGGATTGAGACACGGGGAGAGGAATACAAGGGAATTGAGACACGGGGGGAGAGATACGAGGGGATTGAGACACGGGGAGAGGAATACAAGGGGATTGAGACACGGGGGGAGAGATACGAGGGGATTGAGACACGGGGAGAGGAATACAAGGGAATTGAGACACGGGGGGAGAGATACGAGGGGATTGAGACACGGGGAGAGGATAACAAGGGGATTGAGACACAGGGGGGAGAGTTCTGAGGGGATTGAGACATGGGGAGAGAGATACGAGGGGATTGAGACTCCGGGAGAGAGATACGAGGGCATTGAGACACGGGGGGAGAGATGCGTGGGGATTTAGACACAGGGAGAGAGATACGAGGGGATTGAGACACGGGGAGAGAGATACGAGGGGATTGACACTTAACAAGAGAGATACGAGGGGATTGAGGCTCGGGGAGAGAGATACGAGGGAATTGAGGTACGGGGAGAGAGATAAAAGGGGATTGAAACACGGGGAGAGGGTTACGAGGGGATTGAGACACGGGGAGAGAGATACGAGTTGATAGAGACACCAGGGGAGAGAGATACGAGGGGATTGAGGCTTAGGGGGAGAGATACGAGGGCATTGAGATTTAGGGAGAGAGATACGAAGGGATTGAGACACGGGGAGAGAGATACGAGGGGATTGAGACACGGGGAGAGAGATACGAGGGGATTGAGACACAGGGAGAGAGTTACGCGGGGATTGAGACTCTGGGAGAGAGATACGAGGGGTTTGAGACATGGGGAGAGAGATACGAGGGGATTGAGACACGGGGAGAGAGATACGAGGGGATTGAGACTCCGGGAGAGAGATACGAGGGGATTGAGACACCGGGAGAGAGTTACATGGGGATTGAGACAAGGGGAGAGAGATGCGAGGGGATTGAGACACAGGGAGAGAGATACGAGTGGATTGAGACTCGGGGAGAGAGATACGAGGGGATTGAGACTCGGGGAGAGAGATACGAGGGGATTGAGACACCGGGGGAGAGATACGAGGGGAATGACACTTAACAAGAGAGATACGAGGGAATTGAGGTACGGGGAGAGAGATAAAAGGGGATTGAAACACGGGGAGAGAGTTACGAGGGGATTGAGACACGGGGAGAGGAATACGAGGGGATTGAGACACGGGGAGAAAGATACGAGGGGATTGAGACACGGGGAGAGATACGAGGGGATTGAGACACCGGGGAGAGATACGAGGGGATTGAGGCACGGGGAGAGAGATACGAGGGAATTGAAACACGGGGAGAGAGATACGAGGGGATTGAGACACGGGGAGTGAGTTACGAGTTGATAGAGACACCGGGAGAGAGATACGAGGGGATTGTGACACGGGGAGAGAGATACAAGGGGATTGAGACACGGAGAGAGTTACGAGGGGATTGAGACACGGGGAGAGAGATGCGTGGGGATTGAGACACGGGGAGAGAGATACGAGGGGATTGAGACTCCGGGAGAGAGATACGAGGGCATTGAGACACGGGGAGAGAGATGCGTGGGGATTTAGACACAGGGAGAGAGATACGAGGGGATTGAGACACGGGGAGAGAGATACGAGGGGATTGAGACTCGGGGAGAGAGATACGAGGGAATGAGACACGGGGGGAGAGACATGTGGGGATTGAGACTCGGGGAGAGAGATACGAGGGGATTGAGACACCGGGAGAGGAATACAAGGGAATTGAGACACGGGGGAGAGATACGAGGGGATTGAGACACGGGGAGAGGAATACAAGGGAATTGAGACACGGGGGGAGAGATACGAGGGGATTGAGACACGGGGAGAGGAATACAAGGGGATTGAGACACGGGGGGAGAGATACGAGGGGATTGAGACACGGGGAGAGGAATACAAGGGAATTGAGAGACGGGGGGAGAGATACGAGGGGATTGAGACACGGGGAGAGGATAACAAGGGGATTGAGACACTGGGGGGAGAGTTCTGAGGGGACTGAGAGATGGGGAGAGAGATACGAGGGGATTGAGACACCAGGGGAGAGAGATACGAGGGGATTGAGACACAGAGAGAGAGTTACGAGGGGATTGAGACACGGGGAGAGGAATACAAGGGGATTGAGACACGGGGGGAGAGATACGAGGGGATTGAGACACGGGGAGAGAGATGCGTGGGGATTGAGACACAGGGAGAGAGATGCGTGGGGATTGAGACACAGGGAGAGAGATACGAGGGGATTGAGACACGGGGAGAGAGATACGAGGGGATTGAGACACGGGGAGAGAGATGCGTGGGGATTGAGACACAGGGAGAGAGATACGAGGGGATTGAGACACGGGGAGAGAGATACGAGGGGATTGAGACACGGGGAGAGAGATGCGTGGGGATTGAGACACAGGGAGAGAGATACGAGGGGATTGAGACACGGGGAGAGAGATACGAGGGGATTGAGACACGGGGAGAGAGATACGAGGGGATTGAGACACGGGGAGAGAGATGCGTGGGGATTGAGACACAGGGAGAGAGATATGAGGGGAATGAGACTCCGGGAGAGAGATACGAGGGCATTGAGACACAGGGAGAGAGATACGAGGGGATTGAGACACGGGGAGAGAGATACGAGGGGAATGAGACACGCGGGGAGAGACATGTGGGGATTGAGACTCGGGGAGAGAGATACGAGGGGATTGAGACACCGGGAGAGGAATACAAGGGAATTGAGACACGGTGGGAGAGATACGAGGGGATTGAGACATGGGGAGAGGAATACAAGGGGATTGAGACACGGGGGGAGAGATATGAGGGGATTGAGACACGGGGAGAGGAATACAAGGGAATTGAGAAACGGGGGGAGAGATACGAGGGGATTGAGACACGGGGAGAGGAATACAAGGGAATTGAGACACGGGGGGAGAGATACGAGGGGATTGAGACACGGGGAGAGGAATACAAGGGAATTGAGACACGGGGGGAGAGTTCTGAGGGGATTGAGACATGGGGAGAGAGATACGAGGAGATTGAGACACAGAGAGAGAGATACAAGGGGATTGAGACTCCGGGAGAGAGATACGAGGGGATTGAGACACCGGGAGAGAGTTACGAGGGGATTGAGACACGGGGAGAGAGATGCGAGGGGATTGAGACTCCGGGAGAGAGATACGAGTTGATAGAGACACCAGAGGAGAGAGATACGAGGGCATTGAGACACAGGGAGACAGTAACGAGGGGATTCAGACACGGGGAGAGGAATATGAGGGAATTGAGACACGGGGAGAGGGATACGAGGGGATTGCGACACCGGGAGAGAGTTACGAGGGGATTGAGACACGGGGAGAGAGATACGAGGGGATTGAGACACAGGGAGAGAGATACGAAGGGATTGAGACTCCGGGAGAGAGATACGAGGGGATTGAGACTCGGGGAGAGAGATACGAGGGGATAGAGACACAAGGAGAGAGATACGAGGTGATAGAGACACAGGGAGAGAGTTACGAGTTGATAGAGACACCGGGAGAGAGTTACGAGGGGATTGAGACACAGGGAGAGAGATACGAGGAGATTGAGACACGGGGAGAGAGATACGAGGAGATTGAGACACGGGGAGAGAGATACGAGTTGATAGAGACACGGGGAGAGAGTTACGAGGGGATTGAGACACGGGGAGAGAGATACGAGGAGATTGAGACACAGGGAGAGAGATACGAGGAGATTGAGACACGGGGAGAGAGATACGAGGATATTGAGACACGGGGAGAGAGATACGAGTTGATAGAGACACCGGGAGAGAGTTACGACGGGATTGAGACTCGGGGAGAGAGATACGAGGGGAATGAGACACGGGGGGAGAGACATGTGGGGATTGAGACTCGGGGAGAGAGATACGAGGGGATTGAGACACCGGGAGAGGAATACAAGGGAATTGAGACACGGGGGGAGAGATACGAGCTGATTGAGACACGGGGAGAGGAATGCAAGGGAATTGAGACACGGGGGGAGAGATACGCGGGGATTGAGACACGGGGAGAGAAATACAAGGGGATTGAGACACGGGGGGAGAGATACGAGGGGATTGAGACACGGGGAGAGGAATACAAGGGAAATGAGACACGGGGGAGAGATACGAGGGGATTGAGACACGGGAGGGAGAGATACGAGGGGATTGAGACACCAGGGGAGAGAGATACGAGTGGATTGAGACACAGAGAGAGAGTTACGAGGGGATTGAGACACGGGGAGAGGAATACAAGGGGATTGAGACACGGGGAGAGAGATACGAGGGGATTGAGACATAGGGAGAGAGTTACGAGGGGATTGAGACACGGGGAGAGAGATACGAGGGGATTGAGACTCGGGAGAGAGTTACGAGGGGACTGAGACACCGGGGGCGAGATACGAGGGAATTGAGACACGGGGGGAGAGATATGAGGGAATTGAGGCTTAGGGGGAGAGATACGAGGGGATTGAGACACCGGGAGAGAGTTACGAGGGGATTGAGACACATGGGAGAGAGATACGTGTTGTTAGAGACACCAGGGGAGAGAGATACGAGGGGATTGAGACTCGGGAGAGAGTTACGAGGGGACTGAGACACCGGGGGCGAGATACGAGGGAATTGAGACACGGGGGGAGAGATATGAGGGAATTGAGGCTTAGAGGGAGAGTTACGAGGGGATTGAGACACGGGGAGAGAGATACGAGGGGATTGAGACTCCGGGAGAGAGATACGAGGGCATTGAGTCACAGGGAGAGAGAAACGAGGGGATTGAGACACAGGGAGAGAGATACGAGTTGATAGAGACACCGGGAGAGAGTTACGAGGGGATTGAGACACGGGGAGAGAGATACGAGGGGATTGAGACACAGGGAGAGAGATACGAGGAGATTGAGACACGGGGAGAGAGATACGAGGAGATTGAGACACGGGGAGAGAGATACGAGTTGATAGAGACACCGGGAGATAGTTACGAGGGGATTGAGACACGGGGAGAGAGATGCGTGGGGATTGAGACACAGGGAGAGAGAAACGAGAGGATTGAGACACAGGGAGAGAGATACGAGTTGATAGAGACACCGGGAGAGAGTTACGAGGGGATTGAGACACGGGGAGAGAGATGCGTGGGGATTGAGACACAGGGAGAGAGATACGAGGGGATTGAGACACCGGGAGAGGAATACAAGGGAATTGAGACACGGGGGGGAGAGATACGAGGGGATTGAGACACGGGGAGAGGAATACAAGGGAATTGAGACACGGGGGAGAGATACGAGGGGATTGAGACACGGGGAGAGGAATACAAGGGGATTGAGACATGGGGGGAGAGATACGAGGGGATTGAGACACGGGAGAGGAATACAAGGGAATTGAGACACGGGGGGAGAGATACGAGGGGATTGAGACACGGGGAGAGGAATACAAGGGAATTGCGACACGGGGGGAGAGTTCTGAGGGGATTGAGACATGGGGTGAGAGATACGAGGAGATTGAGACACAGAGAGAGAGTTACGAGGGGATTGAGACACGGGGAGAGGAATACAAGGGAATTGAGAAACGGGGGGAGAGATACGAGGGGATTGAGACACGGGGAGAGGAATACAAGGGAATTGAGACACGGGGGGAGAGATACGAGGGGATTGAGACTCAGGGAGAGAGTTACGAGGTGATTGAGACAGGCCGAGAGAGACACGAGGGGATTGAGACACCGGGGGAGAGATACGAGGGGATTGACACTTAACAAGAGAGATACGAGGGGATTGAGGCTCGGGGAGAGAGATACGAGGGAATTGAGGGATGGGGAGAGAGATGTGAGGGGATAGAGACACGGGGAGAGAGTTACGAGGGGATTGAGACACGGGGAGAGAGATACGAAGGGATTGAGACACCGGGAGAGAGATACGAGGGGATTGAGACACAGGGAGAGAGTTACGCGGGGATTGAGACTCTGGGAGAGAGATACGAGGGGTTTGAGACACGGGGAGAGAGATACGAGGGGATTGAGACACGGGGAGAGAGATACGAGGGGATTGAGACTCCGGGAGAGAGTTACGAGGGGATTGAGACAAGGGGAGAGAGATGCGAGGGGATTGAGACACAGGGAGAGAGATACGAGTGGATTGAGTCACAGGGAGAGAGATACGAGGGGATTGAGACACAGGGAGAGAGATACGAGGGGATTGAGACACGGGGGAGAGATACGAGGGGATTGAGACACGGGGAGAGAGATACGAGGGGTTTGAGAGACGGTGGGGAGAGAGATATGAGGGGATTGAGACACAGGGAGAGAGATACGAGGGGATTGAGTCTCGGGGAGAGAGATATGATGGGATTGAGACACGGGGGAGAGATACGCGGGGATTGAGACACGGGGAGGGGAATACAAGGGAATTGAGACACGGGGGAGAGATACGAGGGGAATGAGACACGGGGAGAGGAATACAAGGGAATTGAGACACGGGGGGAGAGATACGAGGGGATTGAGACACGGGGAGAGGAATACAAGGGAATTGAGACACGGGGGGAGAGATACGAGGGGATTGAGACACGGGGAGAGGAATACAAGGGGATTGAGACACGGGGGGAGAGTTCTGAGGGGATTGAGACATGGGGCGAGAGATACGAGGGGATTGAGACACGGGGGGAGAGATACGAGGGGATTGAGACACCAGGGGAGAGAGATACGAGGGGATTGAGACTCGGGGAGAGAGATACGAGGGGATTGACACTTAACAAGAGAGATACGAGGGGATTGAGGCTCGGGGAGAGAGATACGAGGGAATTGAGGTACGGGGAGAGAGATAAAAGGGGATTGAAACACGGGGAGAGAGTTACGAGGGGATTGAGACACGGGGAGAGAGATACGAGGGGATTGAGGCTTAGGGGGAGAGATACGAGGGCATTGAGATTTAGGGAGAGAGATACGAAGGGATTGAGACACGGGGAGAGAGATACGAGGGGATTGAGACACGGGGAGAGAGATACGAGGGGATTGAGACACGGGGAGAGAGATACGAGTTGATAGAGACACCAGGGGAGAGAGATACGAGGGGATTGAGACTCGGGGAGAGAGACACGAGGGGATTGAGACACCGGGGGAGAGATACGAGGGGATTGACACTTAACGAGAGAGATACGAGGGGATTGAGACTCGGGGAGAGAGATACGAGGGGATTGAGACACGGAGAGAGATACGAGGGGATTGAGACTCGGGGAGAGAGATACGAGGGGATTGAGACAAGGAGAGAGACACGAGGGGATTGAGACACCGGGGGAGATATACGCGGGGATTGACACTTAACAAGAGAGATACGAGGGGATTGAGGCACGGGGAGAGAGATACAAGGGGATAGAGGCACGGGGGGGAGGGAGATATGAAGCGATTGAGACTCTGGGAGAGAGATACGAGGCGATTGAGACGCTGGGGGAGAGAGATACGAGGGGATTAAGACACGGGGAGAGGAATACGAGGGGATTGAGACACAGGGAGAGAGTTACGAGGGGATTGAGACACTGGGGGAGAGAGATACGAAGGGATTGAGACTCTGGAAGAGAGATACGAGGGGATTGAGACACAGGGAGAGGAATACGAGGGGATTGAGACACGGGGAGAGAGATACGAGGGGATTGAGACACGGGGAGAGGAATACGAGGGAATTGGGACACGGGGAGAGAGTTACGAGGGGATTGAGACACGGGGAGAGGAATACGAGGGAATTGGGACACGGGGAGAGAGATACGAGGGGATTGAGACACGGGGAGAGAGATACGAGGGGATTGAGACTCTGGAAGAGAGATACGAGGGGATTGAGACACAGGGAGAGGAATACGAGGGGATTGAGACACGGGGAGAGAGATACGAGGGGATTGAGACACAGGGAGAGAGATACAAGGGGATTGAGACATGGGGAGAGGAATACGACGGTATTGAGACATGGAGAGAGAGATACGAGAGGATTGAGACTCCGGGAGAGAGATACGAGGGGATTGAGACTCTGGGAGAGAGATACGAGGGGATTGAGACACGGGGAGAGAGATACGAGGGAATTGAGGCACGGGGAGAGAGATACGAGGGAATTGAGGCATGGGGAGAGAGATGCGAGGGGATTGAGACACTGGGGGAGAAAGCTACCAGGGGATTGAGACACGGGGAGAGAGATACAAGGGGATTGAGGCACGGGGAGAGAGTTACGAGGGGATTGAGACATGGGGAGAGAGATATGAGGGGATTGAGACACGGGGAGAGGAATACTGGGGAATGAGATACTGGGGGAGAGAGATAGGAAGGGATTGAGACTCGGGGAGAGAGATATGAGGGGATTGAGACACCGGGAGAGAGATACGAGAAGGTTGAGACACATGGGGGAGAGATACGAGGGGATTGAGACACTGGGGGAGAAAGCTACCAGGGGATTGAGACACGGGGAGAGAGATACAAGGGGATTGAGGCACGGGGAGAGAGATACGAGGGGATTGAGACACAGGGAGAGAGATACGAGGGGATTGAGACACAGGGAGAGAGATACGAGGGGATTGAGACACGGGGAGAGAGTTACGAGGGGATTGAGACACAGGGAGAGAGATACAAGGGGATTGAGACACGGGGAGAGAGTTACGAGGGGATTGAGACACGGGGAGAGAGATACAAGGGGATTGAGTCACAGGGAGAGAGATACGAGTTGATAGAGACACCAGGGGAGAGAGATACGAGGGGATTGAGACACAGGGAGAGAGATACGAAGGGATTGAGACTCCGGGAGAGAGATACGAGGGGATTGAGACACCAGGGGAGAGAGATACGAGGGGATTGAGACTCGGGGAGAGAGATACGAGGGGATTGAGACACAGGGAGAGAGTTACGAGGAGATTGAGACACGGGGAGAGAGACACGAGGGGATTGAGACACCGGGGGAGAGATACGAGGGGATTGAGACACAGGGAGAGAGTTACGAGGAGATTGAGACACGGGGAGAGAGATACGAGGGGATTGAGACACAGGGAGAGAGATACGAGGGGATTGACACTTAACGAGAGAGATACGAGGGGATTGAGGCACGGGGAGAGAGATACGAGGGGATTGAGACACAGGGACAGAGATACGAGTTGATAGAGACACCAGGGGAGAGAGATACGAGGGGATTGAGACACAGGGAGAGAGATACGAAGGGATTGAGACTCCGAGAGAGAGATACGTGGGGATTGAGACACCGGGAGAGCGATACGAGGGGATTGAGACACAGGGAGAGAGATACGAGGGGATTGAGATTTAGGGAGAGAGTTACGAGGGGATTGAGACAGGGCGAGAGAGACACGAGGGGATTGAGACACCGGGGGAGAGATACGAGGGGATTGACACTTAACAAGAGAGATACGAGGGGATTGAGGCACAGGGAGAGAGATACGAGGGAATTGTGATGCTGGGGTAGAGAGATACGAAGGGATTGAGACTCCGGGAGAGAGATACGAGGGGATTGAGACACGGGGAGAGAGATACGAGGGGATTGAGACACAGGGAGAGAGTTACGAGGGGATTGAGACGCTGGGGGAGAGAGATACGAGGGGATTAAGACACGGGGAGAGGAATACGAGGGGATTGAGACACAGGGAGAGAGATACGAGGGGATTGAGACTCTGGGAGAGAGATACAAGGGGATTGAGACACGGAGGGAGAGATATGTGGGGATTGAGACACGGGAGGAGAGATACGAGGGAATTGAGGCACGGGGAGAGAGATACGAGGGAATTGAGGCATGGGGAGAGAGATGCGAGGGGATTGAGACACTGGGGGAGAAAGCTACCAGGGGATTGAGACACGGGGAGAGAGATACAAGGGGATTGAGGCACGGGGAGAGAGATACTAGGGGATTGAGGCACGGGGAGAGAGATACGAGGTGATTGAGACACAGGGAGAGAGATACGAGTTGATAGAGACACCAGGGAAGAGAGATACGAGGGGATTGAGACTCCGGGAGAGAGATACGAGGGGATTGAGACACAGGGAGAGAGATACGAGTTGATAGAGACACCAGGGGAGAGAGATACGAGGGGATTGAGTCACAGGGAGAGAGATACGAGGGGACTGAGACACCGGGAGAGAGATACGAGTTGATAGAGACACCAGGGGAGAGAGATACGAGGGGATTGAGACTCGGGGAGAGAGACACGAGGGGATTGAGACACCGGGGGAGAGATACGAGGGGATTGACACTTAACGAGAGAGATACGAGGGGATTGAGGCACGGGGAGAGAGATACGAGGGGAGTGAGACACGGGGAGAGAGACACGAAGGAATTGAGACACACGGAGAGAGATACGAGTTGATAGAGACACCAGGGGAGAGAGATACGAGGGGATTGAGACTCGGGGAGAGATACGAGGGGATTGAGACACCGGGAGAGAGTTACGAGGGGATTGAGACGCTGGGGGAGAGAGATACGAGGGGATTAAGACACGGGGAGAGGAATACGAGGGGATTGAGACACAGGGAGAGAGTTACGAGGGGATTGAGACGCTGGGGGAGAGAGATACGAGGGGATTGAGACTCTGGGGGAGAGAGATACGAGGGGATTGAGACACCGGGAGAGAGTTACGAGGGGATTGAGACATGGGGAGAGGAATACGACGGTATTAACACACGGAGAGAGAGATACGAGAGGATTGAGACTCCGGGAGAGAGATACGAGGGGATTGAGACACGGGGGGAGAGATACGAGGGAATTGAGGCATGGGGAGAGAGATGCGAGGGGATTGAGACACTGGGGGAGAAAGCCACCAGGGGATTGAGACACGGGGAGAGAGATACAAGGGGATTGAGGCACCGGGAGAGAGTTACGAGGGGATTGAGACATGGGGAGAGGAATACAACGGTATTAACACACGGGGAGAGAGTTACGAGGGGATTGAGACATGGGGAGAGAGATATGAGGGGATTGAGCCACGGGGGGAGAGATACGAGGGGATTGAGACACGGGGAGAGAGATACGAGGGGATTGAGAGACCAGGAGAGAGTTACGAGGGGATTGAGACACGGGGAGAGAGATACGAGGGGATTGAGACTCCGGGAGAGAGATACGAGGGGATTGAGACACCGGGAGAGAGTTACGTGGGGATTGAGACACGGGGAGAGAGATGCGAGGGGATTGAGACACAGGGAGAGAGATACAAGGGGATTGAGTCACAGGGAGAGAGATACGAGTTGATAGAGACACAAGGGGAGAGAGATACGAGGGGATTGAGACACAGGGAGAGAGATACGAGTTGATAGAGACACCAGGGGAGAGAGATACGAGGGGATTGAGACTCGGGGAGAGAGATACGAGGTGATTGAGACACAGGGAGAGAGTTACGAGGGGATTGAGACACGGGGAGAGAGATACGAGGGGATTGAGACTCCGGGAAAGAGATACGAGGGGATTGAGACTCGGGGAGAGAGATACGAGGTGATTGAGACACAGGGAGAGAGTTACGAGGGGATTGAGACACGGGAGAGAGATACGAGGGGATTGAGACTCCGGGAAAGAGATACGAGGGGATTGAGACACAGGGAGAGAGTTACGAGGGGATTGAGACACGGAGAGAGAGATACGAGTGATAGAGACATAGGGAGAGAGATACGAGGGGATTGAGACACAGGGAGAGAGATACGAAGGGATTGAGACACCGGGAGAGAGTTACGAGGGGATTGAGACACGGGGAGAGAGATACGAGGGGATTGAGACACGGGGAGAGAGATACGCGGGGATTGAGACACCGGGGGAGAGATACGAGGGGATTGAGACACAGGGAGAGAGATACGAAGGGATTGAGACACCGGGAGAGAGTTACGAGGGGATTGAGACACGGGAGAGAGATACGAGGGGATTGAGACACGGGGAGAGAGATACGCGGGGATTGAGACACAGGGAGAGAGTTACGAGGGGATTGAGACACGGGGAGAGAGATACGAGGTGATTGAGACACAGGGAGAGAGTTACGAGGGGATTGAGACACCGGGGAGAGATACGAGGGGATTGAGACACAGGGAGAGAGATACGAAGGGATTGAGACACCGGGAGAGAGTTACGAGGGGATTGAGACACGGGAGAGAGATACGAGGGGATTGAGACACGGGGAGAGAGATACGCGGGGATTGAGACACAGGGAGAGAGTTACGAGGGGATTGAGACACGGGGAGAGAGATACGAGGGGATTGAGACACAGGGAGAGAGATACGAGGGGATTGAGATTTAGGGAGAGAGTTACGAGGGGATTGAGACAGGGCGAGAGAGACACGAGGGGATTGAGACACCGGGGGAGAGATACGAGGGGATTGACACTTAACAAGAGAGATACGAGGGGATTGAGGCACAGGGAGAGAGATACGAGGGAATTGTGATGCTGGGGTAGAGAGATACGAAGGGATTGAGACTCCGGGAGAGAGATACGAGGGGATTGAGACACGGGGAGAGAGATACGAGGGGATTGAGACACAGGGAGAGAGTTACGAGGGGATTGAGACGCTGGGGAGAGAGATACGAGGGGATTAAGACACGGGGAGAGGAATACGAGGGGATTGAGACACAGGGAGAGAGATACGAGGGGATTGAGACTCTGGGAGAGAGATACAAGGGGATTGAGACACGAAGGGAGAGATATGTGGGGATTGAGACACGGGAGGAGAGATACGAGGGAATTGAGGCACGGGGAGAGAGATACGAGGGAATTGAGGCATGGGGAGAGAGATGCGAGGGGATTGAGACACTGGGGGAGAAAGCTACCAGGGGATTGAGACACGGGGAGAGAGATACAAGGGATTGAGGCACGGGGAGAGAGATACTAGGGGATTGAGGCACGGGGAGAGAGATACGAGGTGATTGAGACACAGGGAGAGAGATACGAGTTGATAGAGACACCAGGGAAGAGAGATACGAGGGGATTGAGACTCCGGGAGAGAGATACGAGGGGATTGAGACACAGGGAGAGAGATACGAGTTGATAGAGACACCAGGGGAGAGAGATACGAGGGGATTGAGTCACAGGGAGAGAGATACGAGGGGACTGAGACACCGGGAGAGAGATACGAGTTGATAGAGACACCAGGGGAGAGAGATACGAGGGATTGAGACACGGGGAGAGAGACACGAGGGGATTGAGACACCGGGGGAGAGATACGAGGGGATTGACACTTAACGAGAGAGATACGAGGGGATTGAGGCACGGGGAGAGAGATACGAGGGGAGTGAGACACGGGGAGAGAGACACGAAGGAATTGAGACACACGGAGAGAGATACGAGTTGATAGAGACACCAGGGGAGAGAGATACGAGGGGATTGAGACTCGGGGAGAGATACGAGGGGATTGAGACACCGGGAGAGAGTTACGAGGGGATTGAGACACGGGGAGAGAGATACGAGGGGATTAAGACACGGGGAGAGGAATACGAGGGGATTGAGACACAGGGAGAGAGTTACGAGGGGATTGAGACGCTGGGGGAGAGAGATACGAGGGGATTGAGACTCTGGGGGAGAGAGATACGAGGGGATTGAGACACCGGGAGAGAGTTACGAGGGGATTGAGACATGGGGAGAGGAATACGACGGTATTAACACACGGAGAGAGAGATACGAGAGGATTGAGACTCCGGGAGAGAGATACGAGGGGATTGAGACACGGGGGAGAGATACGAGGGAATTGAGGCATGGGGAGAGAGATGCGAGGGGATTGAGACACTGGGGGAGAAAGCCACCAGGGGATTGAGACACGGGGAGAGAGATACAAGGGGATTGAGGCACCGGGAGAGAGTTACGAGGGGATTGAGACATGGGGAGAGGAATACAACGGTATTAACACACGGGGAGAGAGTTACGAGGGGATTGAGACATGGGGAGAGAGATATGAGGGGATTGAGCCACGGGGGGAGAGATACGAGGGGATTGAGACACGGGGAGAGAGATACGAGGGGATTGAGAGACCAGGAGAGAGTTACGAGGGGATTGAGACACGGGGAGAGAGATACGAGGGGATTGAGACTCCGGGAGAGAGATACGAGGGGATTGAGACACCGGGAGAGAGTTACGTGGGGATTGAGACACGGGGAGAGAGATGCGAGGGGATTGAGACACAGGGAGAGAGATACAAGGGGATTGAGTCACAGGGAGAGAGATACGAGTTGATAGAGACACAAGGGGAGAGAGATACGAGGGGATTGAGACACAGGGAGAGAGATACGAGTTGATAGAGACACCAGGGAGAGAGATACGAGGGGATTGAGACTCGGGGAGAGAGATACGAGGTGATTGAGACACAGGGAGAGAGTTACGAGGGGATTGAGACACGGGAGAGAGATACGAGGGGATTGAGACTCCGGGAAAGAGATACGAGGGGATTGAGACTCGGGGAGAGAGATACGAGGTGATTGAGACACAGGGAGAGAGTTACGAGGGGATTGAGACACGGGGAGAGAGATACGAGGGGATTGAGACTCCGGGAAAGAGATACGAGGGGATTGAGACACAGGGAGAGAGTTACGAGGGGATTGAGACACGGAGAGAGAGATACGAGTGATAGAGACATAGGGAGAGAGATACGAGGGGATTGAGACACAGGGAGAGAGATACGAAGGGATTGAGACACCGGGAGAGAGTTACGAGGGGATTGAGACACGGGGAGAGAGATACGAGGGGATTGAGACACGGGGAGAGAGATACGCGGGGATTGAGACACCGGGGAGAGATACGAGGGGATTGAGACACAGGGAGAGAGATACGAAGGGATTGAGACACCGGGAGAGAGTTACGAGGGGATTGAGACACGGGGAGAGAGATACGAGGGGATTGAGACACGGGGAGAGAGATACGCGGGGATTGAGACACAGGGAGAGAGTTACGAGGGGATTGAGACACGGGGAAAGGAATACGAGGGGATTGAGACACCGGGAGAGAGTTACGAGGGGATTGAGACAGGGGGAGAGAGATACGAGGGAATTGAGGCAGGGGGAGAGAGATACGAGGGGAATGAGGCACGGGGAGAGAGATACGAGGGAATTGACACTTAACGAGAGAGATACGAGGGGATTGAGGCACGGGGAGAGAGATACGAGGGAATTGAGGCAGGGGGAGAGAGATACGAGGGGAATGAGACACCGGGAGAGAGATCGAGGGGATTGAGACACGGGGAGAGAGATACGAGGGGATTGAGACTCGGGAGAGAGTTACGAAGGGACTGAGACACCGGGGGGCGAGATACGAGGGAATTGAGACAGTGGGGAGAGATATGAGGGAATTGAGGCTTAGTGGGAGAGATACGAGGGTATTGAGATTTAGGGAGAGAGATACGAAGGGATTGAGACACGGGGAGAGAGATACGAGGGATTGAGACACGGGGAGAGAGGTACGAGGGGATTGAGACACCAGGGGAGAGAGATACGAGGGGATTGAGACACAGAGAGAGAGTTACGAGGGGATTGAGACACGGGGAGAGGAATACGAGGGGATTGAGACACGGGGAGAGAGATACGAGGGGATTGAGACACGGG
>NC_083444.1:10283623-10398483 GCF_020745735.1 Hemiscyllium ocellatum | reverse complement strand
ACACACTCTCTCCCCCTGCACACACACACACTCACACTCTCTCCCCCTCCACACACACACACACACACACACACACACTTCCCCCCCCCCCCCCCTCCACACACACACACACTCTCCCCCCTCTCCCCCCCCCCCCCCTCCAGCCCTGTGTTCCTACAGCAGCTGGGTACCTTGACAGTGTAGTTAAAATATTTTGCCGTCTGGATGAAACGCTTGTAGCCTTCTGTCTCCTTGGTTGCCACAGTGATCACTAGCAGGTTATCTGGGGGGAGGGAGGAGAAGGAATGCCTGACATTAAAGGTCAAATATACAAAAGTGCTTTACAGAAGTGAAAAATAAGAGCTTCCCAACACCCCAAAAGCACTTCGCCACCATCTTCAAGATATTGGCACAGTGGTTCGCACTGCTGCCTCACAGCGCCAGGGACCTGGGTTCAATTCCCGACTCAGGCGACTGACTGTGTGGAGTTTGCACGTTCTCCCCGTGTCTGCGTGGGTTTCCTCCGGGTGCTCCGGTTTCCTCCCACAGTCCAAAGATGTGCGGGTCAGGTGAATTGGCCATGCTAAATTGCCCCATAGTGTTAGGTAAGGGGTAAATGTAGGGGTATGGGTGGGTTGCGCTTCGGAGGGTCGGTGTGGACTTGTTGGGCCGAAGGGCCTGTTTCCACACTGTAAGTAATCTAATCTATCGCAACCCCAGTCTATGGGTATCAAGGATTGATAATGCAAAAGGTAAAAGGCAGACTGATACAAAGTGCTGGTTTGAGAGATGCAGTCACTGACAGCAGTTCAGGGCATCAGATTTTGTGGGTCCAAAGATGTGCAGGTTAGGATGAATTGGCTGGGCTAAATTGTCCACAGTGTCCAGAAATGTGCAGGCTAGGTGGGTTAGTCCTGTAGAATGCAGGGGTTACCAGAGGCTGGTGGGACCATCTTGAGAGGGTCAGCACGTTCGATGGGCCAAATGCTCCCACGCTGTCAGGACTCTGTGATAATGACCCTGCAGGTGACGCAGTGCAGATTCGGCGGTCCAGTTCCTGGCCTCCAGGATTTCACCTGCGAGAGGAGGTTCAGTAAAGTAGGGTTGTGCTCCCTGGAGGTGAGGTCAAGTGGTCAAGGAACAAAGAGGAACAATGTAGTAGATGGAGGGGAATTATTCCCACTGGCTGGAGAGCCTGGGAAGGGCATAGCCAGGGACTTCAGGAGTGACACTAAGGAACAATTCTACACACACAGAGGGTGGGGGAAGTTAGAACTCTCAGCAATTGATATTAGATCAAATGTGAATTTTTTTTAGATTAGATTACAGTGTGGAAACAGGCCCTTCGGCCCAACAAGTCCACACCGACCCGCCGAAGCGCAACCCACCCATACCCCTACATTTACCCCTTACCTAACACTGCGGGCAATTTAGCATGGCCAATTCACCTGACCCGCACATCTTTGGACTGTGGGAGGAAACCGGAGCACCCGGAGGAAACCCACGCAGACACGGGGAGAACGTGCAAACTCCACACAGTCAGTCGCCTGAGTCGGGAATTGAACCCGGGTCTCTGGCGCTGTGAGGCAGCAGTGCTAACCACTGTGAGTTTGAGAGAAAGGGATGGGATTGCAAGCAGGTTCGTGGAGGTTCATCACATATCAGCCACGGCTCGATGGGATTTATCGTAACTCAATTGGGAAAAGCGTGCTGACAACGGAGCCCCACAACTCCATGAGGTATCACAAATGTGTAACCCCCCACCCAATCAAACCTCCGTGACAGAGTATTACTCAGGGTTCAAGTAATTCACAGCAGGTTTTATCATTAACAGGGAAAATTACTGATCACAGACAAAGTTATTCATGAACAGGCGAAGTGATCACAATTGTACACATGCCTAAGAAAGGAATAGCTGAGGGGAAACGGCAGGGTTGGCCAAATGACCTCCAGCACTGTGTAGTTCCGCGCAGAATCTGACTCTGAACAACACCACGGGATTTTCTGGTCAAATTCATTATTTTATAGCTTGTTAAGTATTTGTTAAGTTTATCCATCAGTACTCAAAACACATAGGGAGTGGAGACTGAATTCACCTCAAAAGCCCCTAAAACATTCGGCCATTTTGGAAACCAGTGAGAGAGAAGTCACTGAGGAGCTGCCCCTCCCAACTGCCGGCTCTCGCTTGCATTTACTTCTGATAAGGGGTTTAAGGTCAGCTAGGAACTTGGGCGGAGGCATTCTGTGGGCAGACAGTAGCGAGGCAGGGACTCCCACAGGGCAAAAAAATCAACTAGGGAAAAAATGAGGACTGCAGACGCTGGAAACCAGAGTTTAGATCAGAGTGGTGCTGGAAAAGCACAGCAGGTCAGGCAGCACCCGAGGAGGAGCATTCTGATGAAGGGCTTTTGCCCGGAATGTCAATTTGCCTGCTCCTCGGATGCTGCCTGACCTGCCGTGCTTTTCCAGCACCGCTCTGATCTAAACTCCGACAGGGCAAGTTTAGTGGGCGGCACGGTGGTTAGCACTGCTGCCTCACAGCGCCCGAGACCTGGGTTCGATTCCCGCCTCAGGCGACTGACTGTGTGGAGTTTGCACGTTCTCCCCGTGTCTGCGTGGGTTTCCTCCGAGTGCTCCGGTTTCCTCCCACAGTCCAAAGGAACGTTTCTACACACAAAGGGTGGGGGAAGTTGAAACTCTCTTTCAACAATCGATGCAAATCAACTGTGAATTCTAAATCTGAGTTTGAAAGGGTTTTAATTAACTAGGAGAAAGTGAGGACTGCAGATGCTGGAGATCAGAGTCGAAGACTGTGTTGCTGGAAAAGCACAGTGGGTCAGGCAGCATCCGAGGAGCAGGAGAGTTGATGTTTCAAGCATGAACCCTTCATCAGGAATGAATGAGGGTTTTGTCCATCGAAGGGACGAAGGGATTTGAGCCAAAGTCGGTTGGCGGAAGACGAGCCCCAGACTGGATGGGCTGTATCACAACTCCGTTTTTTTCCCCCTCGTCCTGCTGGTGTGGCTTGGCTAGTGTTCTATGGAAAAGAGTGCTCTCGGGAGTTCTTCTGTTCTGCCAGAATGTTGTTATGGCCTCGGAGCTTTGTAGTATCTAGTGTCTTCAGCCATTTCTTGAGATCAGATGGAGCTCATTGGACTGTCTGAAAGTGGCATCTGTGATGTTGGGTCCTCAGGAAGAGGTGTCCTGAAGACACCAGAGGAGTAGACATTTAGCTAAGGGCCCTCTTTTTCGTTTTAGACGATAAAGGTACCACTAAAAATACCAGGTGAGTTTTTGCAACTTAAAGACTGAGTTGATTGCGTGGTGAACAGTTCAGCTGCACCAGATTATGTGACTTTTCAAAACAGTGACTCTTTGAGGGAGTGGCTCCTTTTTGAAAAAAAGACTGTCTCTCAACAATCTTTGGGTTGGTCTAGCTGTGATTTGTAACAGGTCTGTGTGAACCGTTCACTCAGAGACAGCCAAAAGCACCCCTGATCATCTCTCTCTCTCTAAATGAAAAAGACACAACTTGAAGTCTCTGAAAAGGAAGCGTTCTAATGCGAGGAAGGACTTGGGTCCAGATGGTTTGTTATTAGATCAAAGATCAGCCATTGTTCCACAGAGCAACGTTCTGTCCCTGCCACCAAAAATAATCAAATGCAGTTTGAGAATCTATTCATCCCACCCTTGCATTCTGGATTCGATCGACAGGATTTGTTTTTTTCCCCAATGCATTTTCCCACCTCTAATATTTGTGTCCCAACTGTTTTTTTTACCTGTATTACTCACGAATGAACGCGTGTGTTTGGAGTTTTAAAGGGTATCGCTTAAGTTGTGTAGCAGTAATAAGTAATCAATTTTAGTTTGCAATGTAGAGCCATAGCCCAAAAATAGACCTATCGGTCTAACTCGTCCGTGCTGACCAAGTTTCCCAAATTAAACTAATCCCCCATCTGTCTGTGTGTGGGCCCATATCCCTCTAAAGCCATGCACTAAGGGAAAACATTAGCTTCCTACAAACTGCAATATTTAAACTGACACGACAGACATAAGATTGTACCAAGGTATTTTTTTTTCAAATAAATAATACACACGTCCACATATAGAAATCCATCACCTCAAACTCACCTATTGCAAACTGGTAAAGTCAAAACTAATTGCTTACATGATTATCTCTAACACTGTCACTGCAACTCAAGTCGTTCACACTGTGTCAAATGCTTTTAGATATGATAAATCTCTGTGAAATAAAACTAGTCTGTATTAAGTTATCTGGCTGCAAAGTATTCCTTACATTGACAACCACCACATATTCCTTATACAGCATTTCTTGCAGCCTTTAGGTCGAAACTGCACATTCACTTGCAAGGAATTCATTGCATTACTGACTTACACTTTTCCTGATTCCTGCTTAGCTGAGTATTTTTTTGCTAAAAGGTTTAAAGCTGCTTTAAAGCAGCCTTTTTCACTCCTTACCCACCACTGACTCCCTTTCTGCTGCCCTCATCTACCCTTTTGTAGCTTAGATTAGATTCCCTACAGTGTGGAAACAGGCCCTTCGGCCCAACAAGTCCACGCCGACCCTACATTTACCCCTTATCTAACACTACTGGTGAATTGGCCGTGCTAATCAGGAATCAGGAAAAGTGTAAGTCAGTAATGCAATGAATTCCTTGCAAGTGAATGTGCAGTTTCGATCTAAAGGCTGCAAGAAATGCTGTATAAGGAATATGTGGTGTTTGTCAATGCAAGGAATACTTTGCAGCCAGATAACTTAATACAGACTAGTTTTATTTCACAGAGATTTATCATATCTAAAAGCGTTTGACACAGTGTGAACGACTTGAGTTGCAGTGACAGTGTTAGAGATAATCATGTAAGCAATTAGTTTTGACTTTACCAGTTTGCAATAGGTGAGTTTGAGGTGATGGATTTCTATATGTGGACGTGTGTATTATTTATTTGAAAAAAAATACCTTATGTCTGTCGTGTCAGTTTAAATATTGCAGTTTGTAGGAAGCTAATGTTTTCCCTTAGTGCATGGCTTTAGAGGGATATGGGCCCGCACACAGACAGATGGGGGATTAGTTTAATTTGGGAAACTTGGTCAAGAACAAACCACTATAAATACCGGAAGAAACATCAAAGCAGCGCTTCACACGAGGCTCCAACAGCACTGATGATGTTCCCTAGCCAGGGAACGAAACGTTTGCAGCAAAAACTTCCAGCTCGGCGAGCAGAACCACAACAACGGATACCCGAGCTACAAATCTTCAATCAGATTTTAAACTTGGTCAGCATGGACGAGTTAGACCGATAGGTCTATTTTTGGGCTATGGCTCTACATTGCAAACTAAAATTGATTACTTATTACTGCTACACAACTTAAGCGATACCCTTTAAAACTCCAAACACACGCGTTCATTCGTGAGTAATACAGGTAAAAAAAAACAGTTGGGACACAAATATTAGAGGTGGGAAAATGCATTGGGGGAGAAAACAAATCCTGTCGATCGAATCCAGAATGCGAGGGTGGGATGAATAGATTCTCAAACTGCGTTTGATTATTTTTGGTGGCAGGGACAGAACGTTGCTCTGTGGAACAATGGCTGATCTTTGATCTAATAACAAATCATCTGGACCCAAGTCCTTCCTCGCATTAGAACGCTTCCTTTTCAGAGACTTCAAGTTGTGTCTTTTTCATTTAGAGAGAGAGAGATGATCAGGGGTGCTTTTGGCTGTCTCTGAGTGAACGGTTCACACAGACCTGTTACAAATCGCAGCGAGATCAACCCAAAGATTGTTGTGAGACAGTCTTTTTTTCAAAAAGGAGCCACTCCCTCAAAGAGTCACTGTTTTGAAAAGTAACACAATCTGCTGCAGCTGAACTGTTCACCACGCAATCAACTCAGTCTTTAAGTTGCAAAAACTCACCTGGTATTTTTAGTGGTACCTTTATCGTCTAAAACAAAAAAGAGGGCCCTTAGCTAAATGTCTACTCCTCTGGTGTCTTCAGGACACCTCTTCCTGAGGACCCAACATCACAGATGCCACTTTCAGACAGTCCAATGAGCTCCATCTGATCTCAAGAAATGGCTGAAGGCACTAGATACTACAAAGCTCCGAGGCCATAACAACATTCTGGCAGAACAGAAGAACTCCCGAGAGCACTCTTTTCCATAGAACACTAGCCAAGCCACACCAGCAGGACGAGGGGAAAAAAAAACGGAGTTGTGATACAGCCCATCCAGTCTGGGGCTCGTCTTCCACCAACCGACTTTGGCTCAAATCCCTTCGTCCCTTCGATGGACAAAACCCTCATTCATTCCTGATGAAGGGTTCATGCTTGAAACATCAACTCTCCTGCTCCTCGGATGCTGCCTGACCCACTGTGCTTTTCCAGCAACACAGTCTTCGACTCTGATCTCCAGCATCTGCAGTCCTCACTTTCTCCTAGTTAATTAAAACCCTTTCAAACTCAGATTTAGAATTCACAGTTGATTTGCATCGATTGTTGAAAGAGAGTTTCAACTTCTCCCACCCTTTGTGTGTAGAAACGTTCCTTAGTTATACTCCCAGACTCGCCAACCAGTGGGAACAGTTCCTCTCCATTTATTACATCTGTTCCCCTTCATAACATGAGAACTTTGATCAAGTCACCTCTTGTCCTAACTCCCAGGGAACATGGGGATGGCACAGTGGTTAGCACTGCTGTCTCACAGCGCCAGAGACCCGGGTTCAATTCCCGACTCAGGCGACTGACTGTGTGGAGTTTGCACGTTCTCCCCGTGTCTGCGTGGGTTTCCTCCCACAGTCACAAAGATGTGCGGGCCAGGTGAATTGGCCGTGCTAAATTGTCCGTAGTGTTAGGTAAGGGGTAAGTGTAGGGGTATGGGGTGGGTGGTGGGTCGGTGTGGACTTGTTGGGCCTGTTTCCACACTGTAAGTAATCTAATAACCCTGGTTTTCTGACTCTCCTCCCATGATTTGACACAATGCTGTCTACCTGGCAATGTGGAACATGTGGTACATCACGTACACAAGTCCACCCGGCCAATTATCGCCCCTTCAGTCTATTCTTGATCGCCAGTAACATTATGGATGGAACTGGGGGACAGTGCTATCCAGCAGCACTTACTCAGCAACATCCTGTTCATTGACACTTCCTTGGAATTTCACCAGTAACCTCATTACAGTCTTGGTCTGAAACAGACAGAAGAGCTAAACTCCAGAGAGAAAGGTAACTTCTGTTGATATCGAGGCAGCATTTAGACCATAAGACATAGGAGTGGAAGTAAGGCCATTCGGCCCATCGAATCCACTCCACCATTCAATCATGGCTGATGGGCATTTCAACTCCACTTACCCGCATTCTCCCCGTAGCCCTTAATTCCTCGAGGCAACAAGAATTTATCAATCTCTGCCTTGAAGACATTTAGCGCCCCGGCCTCCCCTGCACTCTGCGGCAATGAATTCCACAGGCCCACCCACTCTCTGGCTGAAGAAATGTCTCCGCATTTCTGTTCTGAATTGACCCCCTCTAATTCTAAGGCTGTGTCGACGGGTCCTAGTCTCCTCGCCTAACGGAAACAATTTCCTAGTGTCCACCCTTTCCAAGCCATGCATTATCTTGTAAGTTTCTATTAAGTCTCCCCTCAATCTTCTAAACTCCAATGAATACAATCCCAGGATCCTCAGCCGTTCCTCGTATGTTAGACCTACCATTCCAGGGATCATCCGTGTGAATCTCCGCTGGACACGTTCCAGTGCCAGTATGTCCTTCCTGAGGTGTGGGGACCAAAACTGGACACGGTACTCCAAATGGGGCCTAACCAGAGCTTTATAAAGTCTCAGTAGCACATCTCTGCTTTTATATTCCAACCCTCTTGAGATAAGTGACAACATTGCATTCGCTTTCTTAATCACTGACTCAACCTGCATGTTTACCTTTAGAGAATCCTCGACTCGCACTCCCAGATCCCTTTGGCTTTACAAATTTTCTCACCGTTTAGAAAGTAGTCGATGCTTTTATTCTTTTTGCCTAAGTGACTAAATTTGACGAACATCTCACAGCCAGAAAACCATTGAAGTTAATGTGAATAAGGGAAAAAGTTCTCCATTCCCTAGCACAAAGGAAGGTGGTGATGGTTGCTGGAGGTTCAGTTGCAGGACATGCCCAAAGCATTTCCTCAGGATAGCACTGCAGACGCAACTGCTTCCAGCTACTCCATCAATCAACTTCCCTCCATCACCAGGTCAGCAATAGGGATGCTCGCAGATATTTCCTCCCACAGTCCAAAGATGTGTGGGTTAGGATGGATTGGCCAGGGGAAATTACCCACAGTGCCCAGGGATGTGTAGGTTAGGGTGGATTGGCCTTGCTAAATTACCCATACTGCCCAGGGATGTGTAGGTTAGGGTGGATTGGCCTTGCTAAATTACCCATAGTGCCCAATGATGTGCAGGTTAGGGTGGATTGGCCATGCTAAATTACCCATAGTGCCCAAGGATGTGCAGGTTACGGTGGATTGGCCGTGCTAAATTGTTCCATAGTGCCCAGGGATGTGCAGGTTACGATGGATTGGCCGTGCTAAATTACCCATAGAGTTAGGTGCATTAGTCAGGGGCAAATATAGGGTAGGGGAATGGGTCTGCGTGGGTTACTCTTCAGAGGGTTGGTGTGGACTTGTTGGGCCGAAGGGCCTGTTTCCACACTGTTCAGCCTAATTTTGATTGCTCAAATGCTGAAGAAACACATGACTAAATGCAGCAAGACCAAAAATCCAGGCTTGGGGTGATAAGGGGCAAATAACATCTGAACCGCGCAAGTGCCAGGCAATTACCATCTCCAACAACAGGGAACCGAACTATCTGTCCTAACCATTGCTGAAACTCCCACTATCAATACCCTGGGGGTGACAGTTGACTAGAAGGGGAAGATGTGGTGTAATGGTAATGTCACTAGGCTAGCAATCCAGTTGTCTCCTAACTGTAGAGGTCAACGCTCTGCAGACGATGGATTCAAATGGCCAGACAGCTGCAGAATTTCATTTCAGTTGATAAATCTGGGATACAAAACCAGTGTCAGAAATGGTGACCGTGACCACCATCATCAATTCTTGTAAAAACCTCCCTTCTGGTTTACTAATGTCCTTGAGGGAAGGATAGCTCTTGTTCGTAGCTGGTCTGGCCAAAATGTGACTCCAGACGCACAGTGATGCAGTTGACTTTTTAACTGGCCTTTGAAATGGCCAAGGAGGCAACTCATTCAAAGTCAATTAGGAATAGGCAACAAATATTGGCTTTGCTATGGAAACCGTGTTAAGGGCAGCACGATGGCTCAGTGGTTAGCACTGCTGCCTCACAGCACCAGGGACCCCGAGTTCGTTTCCCACCTCGGGCGACTGTCTGTGTGGAGTTTGAACGTTCTCTCCGTGTCTGCGTGGGTTTCCTCCGGGTGCTCCGGTTTCCTCCCACAGTCCAAAGATGTGTGGGTTAGGGTGGATTGGCCGTGCTAAATTACCCATAGTGCCCAGGGATGTGCAGGTTAGGCTGGATTGTCCATGCTAAATTGTCCCATAATGTCCAGGGATGTGCAGGTTAGGGTGGATTGGCCGTGCTAAATTACCCATAGTGCCCAGGGATGTGCAGGTTAGGCTGGATTGGCCATGCTAAATTACCCATAGTGCCCAGGGATGTGCAGGTTAGGCTGGATTGGCCATGCTAAATTACCCATAGTGCCCAGGGATGTGCAGGTTAGGGTGGATTAGGGTAAATTGTCCCATAGAGTTAGGTGCATTAGTCAGGGGTAAATATAGGGTAGGAGAATGGGTCTGCGTGGGTTACTCTTCAGAGGGTTGGTGTGGACTTGTTGGGCTGAAGGGCCTGTTTCCACACTGTCCTGAATCTTTAAGAAAAATCCAGATCATGGGAAGAAGCAGCTGAACTGAACCAGCCATAGACATATTGCAAAAGTAGGACAGAGGCTAGGAATTCTGTGGTGATAACTCACTTCCTGACTCCCCATACACTGTCCACCATCTATGAAGTATGAGAAAGAGTGTGATAGAATACCCCGACATTTGCCCTGATGAGTGCGGCTCTAACAGTGCTCAAGAAGCCCAACAGCTTCCTTCAACATTCGTTTCCTCCGTTATCAACTCCGCAACAGCCAATGCAGCAACATGCCAAGATTCCCTCAATAGAAACTTCCAAAGCCATGATGTCTGCCACCTAGAAAGGCGACACCACCCCCTGCAAGTCCCCCTCTGAGCCAGACACAATCCTGACTTGGAAATATATCGCCATCCCTTCAGTGTCACTGGAGTCAAAACCCTGAAACACCCCTGCCTGGAGCTATACGAATGCATCGACGGCTCCTGGACTGCCCCATCTTCTCCAGGGCAATTAGAGATGGACCACAAATTTGGCCGCACCAGCCACACCCTCATTCTGTCTTTTGAAGAAAAAGGCAGAAAACCAACTGCCCCATCTACTCCCTTGGTCAGAGCTAAAAACAATCCCCTTGCCCACTATGGGAAGGTTGGCGGAAGGGTAGAGGGCATCAATTTCAGGGCAGCATAAAAAACAAAAGCAACACGTGGAACTTATTTTCAAATGCAGTATGTGGTTAGGATCTGGAATACGTTATTGAGGGAGTGCAGCGTAGGTTCACGAGGTCAGTTCCTGGAATGGCGGGATTACCTTACACTGAAAGACTGGAGCGACTGGGCTTGTATACCCTTGAGTTTAGAAGACTGAGAGGGGATATGATTGAGACATATAAGATTTTGAAAGGATTGGACACTCTGGAGGCAGGAAACATGTTTCTGCTGATGGGTGAGTGCCGAACCAGAGGACACAGCTTAAAAATACGGGGTAGACCATTTAGGACAGAGCTGAGGAGAAACGTCTTCACCCAGAGAGTGGTGGCTGTGTGGAATGCTCTGCCCCAGAGGGCAGTGGAGGCCCAGTCTCTGGATTCATTTAAGAAAGAGTTGGATAGAGCTCTCAAGAATAGTGGGATCAAGGGTTATGGAGATAAGGCAGGAAGAGGATACTGATTAGGAATGATCAGCCTTGATCATATTGAATGGCGGTGCAGGCTCGAAGGGCTGAATGGCCTACCCCTGCACCTATTGTCTATGTTGCCTGAGAATATAGAGAAGCCAAGTTGATTTGAGGCTTTCAGAGGTGAACTGTATAATTATCTGAAGAAATAATATGCAGGGAGATGGGGGAGAAGGGAAGGGAGTTCGGCCTATTGAACTTCTGTGGTAGAGAGCTGGGAAAGAAATAGTGGGCCGAATGGTCTTGTTCAGTCCCGGTTCTGCGATTCTCACAGCAGGGTGCTGTCACCTGAGTCAATGACCAAAAGGCATCCCTTAAATCAAAAATCCATGCAAATAAGGCAGGTGGTGAGGGTAAGTCCACCAGACTGCTCTTGTGGGAGCGTGCTGTGCACATATTCCATCCTGCTGCACCAGGCACAACTCTTGGGAAAACACAAGAGGGAATCAGCTGCACTGGGAGCTAGGAAAAGGCCATCATTCCATCTGGGAAACCTGAGCTGGCTGGCGGACGTGAGGAAAATATTGCCCCTTCAGGTACTGAACAATCACAGTCTCGTCACTTGACACCCCACCCCACCCCTCCCACTGATGATCATCTTCACAGCAACAGGCTTGAACATGTTCTGTACTCAGTCACATTCTCAAAAATGTACTTCTTATGAGCGAGATCCCAAATGAGAAAGCACATTCACATTTCAAGCAACGATCGCTCCTGGGGCAGATACAGCACGGGGTTAGACACAGGGCAAAGCTACCTCTACACTGTCCACATCAAACACTCTTCAGGACAGGTTCAGTACAGGATTAAATACAGAATAAGGCCTCCTCTATTGTTCTAAACTTTGAAAAAAGCTGCCGTGACACTATCATGGAATCCCTAGTGTGTGGAGGCAGGCCATTCGGCCCCACAAGTCTACACTGACCCTCCGAGAAGCATTCCACCCAATCCCTGCATCTCCCAAGGCTAACCCACCTAACCTACACATCCCTGGACACTATGGGGCAATTTAGCATGCCTAATCCACGGGATCGGCACATCTATGCACTGTGGGAGGAAATCCAGAGCACACTGAGGAAGCCCACCCAGACACGGGGAAAAACGCGCACGTTCCACACAGACAGTCACCCCGAGGATGGAATTTAACCCAGGTCCCTGGCCCTGTGAGGCAGCAGTGTTAACCATTTAGCCACTATGCCATCCCATCAAATGCTAGGACAGGGACAGTATATGGGGTTAGATACACAGTAAAGTGCCTCTACACTGTCCCCATCAAACACTCCCAGGACAGGGACAGCATGAGGTTAGATACTGAGTAAATCTCCCTCTACACTGTCCCCCTCCCATCAAACACTCCCAGGACAGGGACAGCACGGGGTTAGATACCAAGTAAAGCTCCCTCTACACTGGCCCCCTCCCATCAAACACTCCCAGGACAGGGACAGCACGGGGTTAGATACTGAGTAAAGCTCCCTCTACACTGTGCCCCTCCTATCAAACACTCCCAGGACAGAGACAGCATGGGGTTAGATACAGAGTAAAGCTCCCTCTACGCTGTCCCCATCAAACACTCCCCGGACAGGGACAGCACTGGGTTAGATACAGAGTAAAGCTCCCTCTACACTGTCCCCATCAAACACTCCCCGGACAGGGACAGCACTGGGTTAGATACAGAGTAAAGCTTCCTCTACACTGTCCCCATCAAACACTCCCCCGGACAGGGACAGCATGGGGTTAGATACAGAATAAAACTTTCTCTACACTGTCCCCATCAAACACTCCCAGGACAGGGACAGCACGGGGTTAGATACAGAATAAAACTTTTTCTACACTGTCCCCATCAAACACTCCCAGGACAGGGACAGCATGGGGTTAGATAGAGAGTTAAACCCCGTATCCGCAGGGAAAACGTTCCAAGACCTACCACGGAAGCATGAAGCTGCAGATAGAAGCAAACCCATTTATTTAAATGGGAAGCGTACCTTCGGGACAACCTCCTGGTGCCTATAATATGTTTGGGCCACGGTCAACTGCAGATAACTGAAATCGCAGTAACCAGACCCACGGATACAGCAGTCACCCTGTATTTCTTTAAACTGAAAGGTAAAGCTGTCTTGACAGCTTCCCCATCAATTATCTGGGCAGGTACACTTTGGGGTTAGATACAAAGTAAAGCTCCCTGGACACTGACCCCCTCAAATGCTCTCAATACCAGGACAGCACAGGGTTAGATACGAAACAAAGTTCCCTCTACACTGCTCTCATCAAACACTCCCAGGACAGGGACAGCATGGGGTTAGATACAGAGTAAAGCTCTCTCTACACTGTCCCCATCAAACACTCCCAGGACAGGGACAGCATGGGGTTAGGTACAGAGTAAAGCTCTCTCTACATTATCCCCATCAAACATTCCCAGGACAGGGACAGAACAGGGCGAGACCGCACTGCTTTCCTTCGCATCTATATGACAGCGTTTACTGGAACGAGTATTAAAGTCAATTACATAGTTATTTTTTGATGGAGCAGTTCATTTACTGCACAAGAAAAATTGGTTTGGGTGGACCTCTCTTTTGGATCAGAGGAGAATTCGTGGTGATTTAATAGAGGGGGGAATGGAAGGATTGGTTTTTCCCGTACTTAGGGGCATAGATTGAGGGTAAGAGTATAGAGAGAGCGAAAGTGGAAGCTCTCTCAATAGAGGGTGGTGGATTCTCTCATTTCCCTTTAAGGATGGTTGAGGCAGAAACTCTCATCCCATTTAAAAAGAGCTTGGAGCTGCTGCATTGAAAACGGTGTAACCTGACCTGGGGTATCGAGGTTAGATTACACGGGCTAGCAGCCGACATGATGCCCTGAATGGCCTCCTCTGTGCTGTGTATTTTTGTGGAAGTCACAGATGGGATGATGCCTGTGAAAGGAATACGAGACACGGCGCTAAAATAAAACTCATGGCGCTGGAAAAGCGCAGCAGGTCAGGCAGCATCCGAGGAGCAGGAGAGTCGATGTTTCGGGCATAAGCCCTTCATCAGGAATGTGGGGTGGGGGCCAAGAGGAATGAGAGATAAATGGGAAGGTGGGTGGGGAGTAAGGTAGCTAGGAATGCAATAGGTAGATGAAGGTGGGGGGTGTGATGGTGATCAGAGTGGAGGGGGGAGCGGATAGGTGGGAAGGAAGGTGGACAGTTGGAGAGGGCTTGCGGAATGGGAGGGGGAGTTGAAGTGGACTTGTTTGTGTGGGTTTCCTCCGGGTGCTCTGGTTCCCTCCCACAGTCCAAAGGTGTGCAGGTCACGTGGATTAGACACGCTAAATTGCCCCGTAGTGTCCAGGGATGTGTAGGCGAGGTGGATTAGCCATGTCTGGGTGGGATGCTTCTCGGAGGGTCAGTGTGGACCTGTTGGGCCGAATGGCCTGCTTCCACATGTTAGGGATTCCACGGCAGCTTTATTTTCAGCTTAAAAGAGTAGAGGGGGCTTTATTCTGCATCTAATCCTGTGCTGGTTCAAGAGGGCAGTGCCGAGTTGGAACTGGGATAAGGTGGGGAGGGAGGAGAGATGAGGAAACTGGTGAAATCAACATTGATTCCATTGTTGATTCCATTGATTCTCACAGCGCCAGAGGCCCGGGTTCAATTCCCGCCTCAGGCGACTGACTGTGTGGAGTTTGCACGTTCTCCCTGTGTCCGCGTGAGTTTCCTCCGGGTGCTCCAGTTTCCTCCCACAGTCAAAACAGATATAGGTCAGGTGAATTGGCCGTGCTAAATTACCCATAGTGCCCAGGGATGTGCAGGTTAGGGTGGATTGGCCGTGCTAAATTACCCATAGTGCCCAGGGATGTGCAGGTTAGGGTGGATTGGCCGTGCTAAATTACCCATAGTGCCCAGGGATGTGCAGGTTAGGGTGGATTGGCGTGCTAAATTACCCATAGTGCCCAGGGATGTGCAGGTTAGGGTGGATTGGCCATGCTAATTTACCCATAGTGCTCAGGGATGTGTAGGTTAGGGTGGATTGGCCGTGCTAAATTACCCATAGTGCCCAGGGATGTGCAGGTTAGGGTGGATTGGCCGTGCTAAATTACCCATAGTGCCCAGGGATGTGCAGGTTAGGGTGGATTGGCCGTGCTAAATTACCCATAGTGCCCAGGGATGTGCAGGTTAGGGTGGATTGGCCATGCTAAATTACCCATAGTGTCCAGGGATGTGTTGGTTAGGGTGGATTGGCCATGCTAAATTACCCATAGTGCCCAGGGATGTGTTGGTTAGGGTGAATTGGCCATGCTAAATTACCCATAGTGTTAGGTAAAGGGGTAAATGTAGGGGTATGGGTGGGTTGCGCTTCGGCGGGTCGGTGTGGACTTGTTGGGCCGAAGGGCCTGTTTCCACACTGTAAGCAATCTAATCTAAGATATATATGTGAGGTTATTGACTTTGGGAGCAAAATACAGGCAGGCAGGTTATCATGTGAATGGTGGCAGATTGGGAAATAGCAACATGCAACAAGATCTGGATGTCTCCAGACACCGGTACATGCAGGTGCATCAAGCAGTGAAGGAGGCAGATAGAATATTAGCTTTCACAATGAGAGGATTCAAGTGCACGATTAGGGTTGTCATGCTTCAACGGTACAGGGCTTTGGTGAGACCATACCTGGAGTACTGTGTGATCTTCTTATCTGAGGAACGATGTTCTAGCTCAGGTTGTTCACTGAGCTGGCAGGTTTGTTTTAGCACGGTGGGCAAAACGTACGATCTAACACCATCAGCGCTCCACCAGAGGCTCACTGATGACGTCGCCCAGCACAGTGACGAAACGTCTGAAAACAAACCTGCCAGCTCAAACTTACAACCTGAGCTACAAATCTTCAGGAAACAATCACAGATGTTCTCGCTACTGAGGGACGGCAAAGAAGGTTGACCATACTGACTACTGGGATAGTAGGACTCGTGTATGAAGGGTGATTGAATCGGTTAGGACTATATTCATTAGAGTTTAGAAAAATGAGAAGGGGAGATCTCACAGAAACTTATAAAATTCTAATAGACGGGGAGATGGAGGAAGGGTATTCCCAATTAGCGGTAAGTCCAGAATGGGGGGGCACAATCTACAGATAACAGATAGGCCTTTTAATGAGAGTGGAGTGAGAGAAGAATGGTGAGGTAGGCATAGGTGAATTCACAGAGTCGAAGAATTTGACGCTGGAAAAACACAACTGGTCAGGTGGCATCCAAGGAGCAGGAGGGTTGAGGTTTTGAGCATAAACTCTTCTTCAGTCATGAGGTGGTGGCCCAAGGGGGCCGAGAGATAAATGGGAGGACAGGGGTAGGGGCGATAGTAGCTGGGAATGTGATAGGTAGATGAAGGTGGGGGGTGAAGGTGATAGGTCGGAGAGGACCTCCCCCTCATTCCTGATGAAAAGCTTATACTTGAAACGTCGGTTCTCCTGCTTCTTGACCTGCTGCGCTTTTCCAGCACCACGCTCTTCGACCGCTGATCTCCAGCATCTGCAGTCCTCACTTTCTCATGGGTGAACATAGGTAGAGGGTACGACTTGGTTGGGCGATGAAGCCAGTTGGTAGCTGAAGGAAGGGTCAGAGGAAATGGGAAGGCCTGGGAAAAGGAGTAGAGGGATGAGAATGGAGGTTGTTTGGAATTGGAGAACTCAAATGTTGAGTCCTCCAGGCTGTAGGCTGCCCAGGCTAAAGAGGAGGTGTTGTCCCTCCATTTTGCTGCCTGATTCGGTGTGGCGATGGAGTGGCTGAGGGGTGAGGCCCCCTCACCTCCATCCAGGGCCCCAAACAGTCCTGCCAGGAGAGAGAGAGAGAGAGGTTCACCTGCCTCTCCTACAACCTAGTTTACTTTGTGTCCAGTGCTCCTCATGTGGTCTTCTCTACATTGGTGAGACCAAACGTAAACTCAGGGCACGTTTCGCCAAGCATCTCAGCCAGGTCCACAGGGGTCAACCTGACCTCCCAGTCACCACCCATTTTAATTCTCTCACCAACTTCCTCTCTAACATGACCATACCCGGCCTCCTCCATCGCCACAGCGAATCAGACCGCAAATCCGGGGAACAACACCTCATCTTCTGCCTGGGCAGCCTACAGCCCAGAGGACCCAACATTGGAGTTCTCCAATTTCATAAAACCTCCCTTCCCCTTCCCCTCCCCCCTCCCTTCCCATTTCTGACTGACCCTTCCTTCAGCTCCGAATCAGATTCATTTCTCCCATCGACCAACCAGGTCGTACCTTCTACCTGTGTTCACCGATGAAAATGTGTTGCTGGTTAAAGCACAGCAGGTCAGGCAGCATCCAAGGAACAGGAAATTCGACGTTTCGGGCATAAGCCCTTCTTCAGGAATGAGGAGAGTGTGCCAAGCGGGCTAAGATAAAAGGGAGGGAGGAGGGACTTGGGGGAGGGGCGATGGCAGAGGAGATGACCTGGGGGGGGTGCAGTGAGAGAGAGAGACTCACTGAAATCCTTGTAGAGGGAGGAAGAGAGCTTCTTCAAGGAAGGCATCCTTGCAAGAGGATTCGCAGTAGGTTAAAATCTTCGGGTAAAAAATAAGGACTGCAGATGCTGGAGATCACAGCTGAAAATCCCTCCCCCAAGTCCCTCCTCCCTCCCTTTTATCTTAGCCCGCTTGGCACACTCCCCTCATTCCTGATGAAGGGCTTATGCCCGAAACGTCGAATTTCCTGTTCCTTGGATGCTGCCTGACCTGCTGTGCTTTAACCAGCAACACATTTTCAGCTCTGATCTCATCATTTAGCCCCTCTCCCCACCCAAAAGCCTCCTTCCCACCTCTTTATCTACAGTTCCATCACAGCCACCCTCAGTCCTGGAGAAGGGTTACACCCGAAACATTGACTCCTCAACCGTCCCGGATGTCTGGCTTGCTGTTGTCTTCCAGCCTCCTGATAATCATACTGAATGCCAGAGCAATCACGAAAGGTCCAATCATCTATTCACGCTCTTATATTCTACATTTCTATTGAATTTCCCTCTGGGTTGGACAGGTTTTTATAATATCCAGTCATGGGATGTGGATATCATTTATCTTCCAAACTGACTTGAAGCTGCCCTCTTCTTAAACTGCTCTAGTCCTTGGGATGTATTGGTCTTGGGGAAGGAGATCCAGGATTTTGACCCATTGATGCTGAAGAAACAGTGATATATTGTGGGCGGCATGGTGGCTCAGTGGTTAGCACAGCTGCCTCACAGCGCCAGAGATCTGGGTTCAATTCCCGCCTCAGGCAACTGACTGTGTTGGAGTTTGCACATTCTCCCCGTGTCTGCGTGGGTTTGCTCCGGGTGCTCCGGTTTCCTCCCACAGTCCAAAGATGTGCGGGTCAGGGGAATTGGCCACGCCAAATTGCCCGTAGTGTTAGATAAGAGGTGGGTTGCACTTCGGTGGGTCAGTGTGGACTTGTTGGGCCGAAGGGCCTGTTTCCACACTAAGTAATCGAAATCTAGAATTGTAGTATGGAAAGTGGAGCATTCTGAAGTATCTGCTAGCCAAGGCAGTCACTGTTCCCCCTTTTCCTAACTCGCGGTGAGCATTGCTGCCTCACAGCGCTAGGGACACAGGTTCAATTCCACCCTCAGTCTCTGTGGAGTTTACACATTCTCCTGGTGTCTGCGTGGGTTTCCTCTGGGTGCTCCGGTTTCCTCCCATAATCCAAAGATGCGCGGGCTCGGTGCATCAGCCGTGCTATATTGTCCAGGAATGTGCAGGCTAGGTGGATTAGTCATGGGAAATATAGGGATAGGTTAGGCTGGGTGGGATGTCTTTGGAGGGTCGGTGTGGACTTGTTGGGCCGAATGGCCTACTTTCACAGTCGTCCCATCATACATCCAGCTGGCATAGCTCTAACCCAGGTGACCTTTGAGCTTTTGACCTAGCATGCCCTTTGACCCTCAGCTGCCTTGCGTTCTTTCAAAGTCTCTCAGGCACCACATTCCACTGCAAGGCAAACAATTTAAATCGAAAATTGTTCACAACTTCTCACAAAGCAGTCGGCATGACAACAGCTGACTGGAAGGAGTGGGAATAATGTAATTCCTGTCAACCAGGTTTAACCAAAGAAGATAACTCATTTGTAAAAAAAAATGTAAAAGAGACCCCTATGTCCCAAAGCACCTCACAGCCAGCAACGTCCTTTTGTAAACTACAACCAGTTGCAATGTAGGAAATACAGCAGCCAATTTAAGCCCCAGTATATAATAATATCCAGTCAATCTGATGTTGGTTGAAGTATATATATATATATATATATAGGCGCAAGACATTGTGAGGTTGTTTAGGGGGGGTGGGGTGGGAGAAGAGAATCTCTCTCTTGTTAATAAAATTTGCACACAAAATTGTTTGGAGAGGCCAGTGTCTCAGTTTAACATCTCATCAGAAAGACAGCTCCCTCCGAAAGTGCTATGCTCCCTTGGCAGTGTTGCTACAAGTGTCGGTATGGAGCGCAAGTTCAAGTCTCGGGTATGGGACCCAAACTGTCAAACTTCTCTCTCAGGAGAGGGAGTGCTGCTCCCCCACCCTCCCACTTAGGAGCTTTTATGGCCACTCAACATGATAATAACTTGGTGCCAACTTTCCCCCAACATTCAAGGTGGGCTTTTTCAGCCTCTGTTGGGAGATATTAAATTCCAGTGTATTATCTTTCAGATTCTGATATAATTGGGGTCAGGATTGACTCAACTGGACTCACCACAAAAACAATGGCTACTAGAGCAGGTCACAGGTAGGAATGCTCATCTCCTCACTCCCTAAGCCTGTCCGTCACCTTCCAAAGCACAGTTCAGGAGCATGATGGAATACTTCCCATTTGCCTGGTTACGGGCAGCTCCAAGAAGTTTGGTACCACTCAGGACTGGCACCACATCCACAAACATTCATCCCTCCACTGCTCAACAGCAGCAGCGTGTACGATTTACAAGATGTCCTGCAGAAATTCACCAAAGATTCTTAGACAGCACCTCTCAAACCCACAATCACTTCCTTCTCAACAGCCAAGGACAGCAGTTCACTTGGGAACACCACGACCTGCAGATTCCCCCTCCCGAGCCATTCACAATTGTGACTTTAAAATATATTGCAGTTGCTTCGCTGACTCTGGGTCAAAACACTGGAATTCCCCTCTCGAAGGGCATTGTGAGACAACCTACTACAGCAGTCCACCACTGCCTTTTCAAAGGGCAACCAGAGAAAGGCCAGCCAGCAATGCCCACACCCCGCGAGTCAGTGAATAAAGAAAAAAAAATTCACACAAGATGCCAAACAAGGCCCTTGGTGAAATGTCTCCCCAAAAGATGGCAGCTCCAATAGGATAACAACAGTCTCTCAGCTCTGACACTCCACAGTGAGGTCATAATATCATGTGACATAGGAGTATACCATTCGGCCCCTCTAAACTATTTTGCAATTCAATAAGGTTGATCCACTTGGGCCCTGAACTCCACTTTCCTGTCTGACCAAAGGGAAGGAATTCCTCATCTCCATCTTACATCAGAGACCCTTATTTTGTTCCTATACCTCCTAATTCTAAACACCCCTACAGAAGGCAACATTCTCTCAATATTCAGCATGTGGTGCCCCTTCAGAATTTTATACCAGTACACTTCACGATCAACTTGGTCTATTTTTTTGTACTCCAGTCTTCAGTGCGGGGTTCTGAATTGCTGTCTCACCTGGAATGGACATTAATCCCCTAGAACGTCATTCAGTTGGAATGATCAGAATGGAGGGCAATTGGAATTACGGATGGCCTCTATTTCAAAGGAATGGAATACAAAAGTAGGGAAGCTTTGCTAAAACTATTCAAGACAACAGTCAGACCACAACTGGAATATCGCAAACAGTTTCGGGCCCCTGATCCAATGAAAAGGTATGGGATGGACAAGCTGTATTAAGAGGGCAGGTTGAATCGGTCGGGCATGTACACATTGGAATTTAGAAGATTGAGAAGCAATCTGATTCAAACATAAAAGGCTCTTAGAACTTGGCAGGGTAAATGCAGAAAGGTTATTTCCCCTCGAGGGACAGTCTAGGACCAGAGGGCATAATCTTAGAATAAGGAGTCACACATTTCAGACAGAGGTAGGAAAGAATTTCCTCTTTCAAGAATTCTTGACCACTATTGAGGCTAAATCATTAAACATATTCATAGCTGAGATTTTTAGTCAGTAAGGGAATTGAGAATGATGGTGAAAAAAGCAGAAAAATGGAGTTGAGAATTATCGATCTAATTGAATGGTGCAGCATATTTGATGGGCTGAACAGCCTCCCTTTGCTCCTTTGTCTTATGGAAGTTGATCTCTCTCACTAGGAATGTCAGGACTTTCCCTCTCAGTGTGAATGTCAAGGGTTTCCCCCCCACCCTCACTCACACAGGGAATGTCAGGATCTTCTCTCTCTTTTCAACTGGAAATGTCAACATTTTCTTGTCTCTCTCTGGGAACGTCAGGATTTGTTTCTCTCAATTATAATGCCAGGATTTATCTCTTTTCCTGGGAATGTCAGGATTTTACGTACATCTCATTCACTGGGAATGTCAGGATTCTCTCTCACACTTGGAATATCGAGATTTTCCAAGTTGCTGTTTGATTGGGAAAATCAGGATATTTTCTCTCTCACTTGGAATGTAAGGATTTTCTCTCACTTGCTGAGAATGTTAAGATTTTTCAAATCTTTCACTCATCGTGAATACCAGGTTTTCCACTGATATCCCAGCCTCAGAGAATATCAGTATTTTGAGTCCCTATCTCAATGGGATACGAACTCGGATTTACCAACTCTCCCTCACTCACTCACTCGCTGAAAATGTCAGGATTTTCCAAGTTTCTCTCACTGAAAATATCAAGTTTCACTGAGTGTCTCGCTCACTGGGAATGTCAGGTTTTCCACCCGCCTCCTGTCCTGAGAATGTCATGATTTTTGCAAGTCACTCTCTCGCCGGGAATGTTAAGATTTTCTCTCTCAATGAGAATATCAGGATTTTCCAAGTCTCCCTCTCTCACTGAGAACGTCACATTTTCCCTGAGTACCTCTCTTTCATTGGGAGTTTCAGGATTTTCGGATTCTGTCCTTTTGGGAATGCCAGGATTTCTTCTCTGTCACTGAGAATTTCAGGATTTTATGAGTTTCTATCTACTTGGGAATGTCAGGATTTGCCAAATTTCGAACTGAGAATGTCAGGATTTCCAAGTCTCTCTCTCACTGGGAATTTCTGGATTTTGGAAGTTATTCTTACTAAAGATATCAGCATTTCCCATGTCACTGTCTAATTAGGAATGTTAGGATTTTCTCCCACTCGCTAGGAATATCAGGATTTTCTCCCTCCCGCCAAGAATTTTCTCCCACTCTTAGAATGTCATGATTTTCCAGAGTCTCTCTATGTCACTGGAAATATCCAGACGTTCCAAGTCGCGGTTGAATTGGGAGTGTTAAGATCCTCTCACTGAGTATATCAGGATTTTCCGAATCTCTCTTTCACACACACACACACTAGGAAAGTCAGGATTTTCCAAATCTCTCTCTCTCACTGAAATCAGGATTTTCTGAGTCTCTGTCCAATTGGGAATGTCAGGATTTTCTGAGTCTCTTTCTAAATGGGATTGCCAGGATTTTGTCTCTCTCTCTCTCTCTCTCACTGAAGTCAGGATTTTCTGAGTCTCTGTCCAATTGGGAATGTTAGGATTTTCTGAGTCTCTGTCCAATTGGGAAGGTCAGGATTTTCTGAGTCTCTTTCTAAATGGGATTGCCAGGATTTTGTCTCTCTCTCTCTCTGTGTGTCAGGAATTTCCAAGTCTCTCTCTCTCACATTGAAGTCAGGATTTTCTGAGTCTCTGTCCAATTGGGAATGTCAGGATTTTCTGAGTCTCTGTTCCATTGGGAAGGTCAGGAATTTGAGTCTCTTTCTAAATGGGATTGCCAGGATTTTGTCTCTCTCTCTCTCTCTCTCTCTGTGTCAGGAATTTCCAAGTCTCTCTCTCTCTCTCTCTCTCTCACACACACTGAAGTCAGGATTTTCTGAGTCTCTGTCCAATTGGGAAGGTCAGGATTTTCTGAGTTTCTTTCTAAATGGGATTGCCAGGATTTTGTCTCTCTCTCTCTCTGTGTGTGTGTCAGGAATTTCCAAGTCTCTCTCTCTCTCTCTCACTGAAGTCAGGATTTTCTGAGTCTCTGTCCAATTGGGAATGTTAGGATTTTCTGAGTCTCTGTCCAATTGGGAAGGTCAGGATTTTCTGAGTTTCTTTCTAAATGGGATTGCCAGGATTTTGTCTCTCTCTCTCTCTCTCTGCGTGTGTGTGTCAGGATTTTCCAAGTCTCTCTCTCTCTCTCCCTCACTGAAGTCAGGATTTTCTGAGTCTCTGTCCAATTGGGAATGTTAGGATTTTCTGAGTCTCTGTCCAATTGGGAAGGTCAGGAATTTCCGAGTCTCTTTCTAAATGGGATTGCCTGGATTTTGTCTCTCTCTCTCTCTCTCTCTCTGAGTGTCAGGATTTTCCAAGTCTCTCTCTCTCTCACACTGAAGTCAGGATTTTCCGAGTCTCTGTCCAATTGGGAATGTTAGGATTTTCTGAGTCTCTGTCCCATTGGGAATGTCAGGATTTTCTGAGTCTCTTTCTAAATGGGATTGCCTGGATTTTGTCTCTCTCTCTCTCTCTCTCTGTGTCAGGATTTTCCAAGTCTCTCTCTCTCTCTCTCTCACTGAAGTCAGGATTTTCTGAGTCTCTTTCTAAATGGGATTGCCTGGATTTTGTCTCTCTCTCTCTCTCTCTCTCTGAGTGTCAGGATTTTCCAAGTCTCTCTCTCTCTCACACTGAAGTCAGGATTTTCCGAGTCTCTGTCCCATTGGGAAGGTCAGGATTTTCTGAGTCTCTTTCTAAATGGGATTGCCTGGATTTTGTCTCTCTCTCTCTCTCTCTCTGTGTCAGGATTTTCCAAGTCTCTCTCTCTCTCTCTCTCACTGAAGTCAGGATTTTCTGAGTCTCTTTCTAAATGGGATTGCCTGGATTTTGTGTGTGTCTCTCTCTCTCTCTCTGTGTCAGGATTTTCCAAGTCTCTCTCTCTCTCTCTCACTCTCACTAAAGTCAGGATTTTCTGAGTCTCTTTCTAAATGGGATTGCCTGGATTTTGTCTCTCTCTCTCTCTCTCTCTGTGTCAGGATTTTCCAAGTCTCTCTCTCTCTCTCTCTCTCACTGAAGTCAGGATTTTCTGAGTCTCTTTCTAAATGGGATTGCCTGGATTTTGTCTCTCTCTCTCTCTCTCTCTGTGTCAGGATTTTCCAAGTCTCTCTCTCTCTCACTCACTGAAGTCAGGATTTTCTGAGTCTCTTTCTAAATGGGATTGCCTGGATTTTGTCTCTCTCTCTCTCTCTCTGTGTCAGGATTTTCCAAGTCTCTCTCTCACTGAAGTCAGGATTTTCTGAGTCTCTGTCCCATTGGGAAGGTCAGGATTTTCTGAGTCTCTTTCTAAATGGTATTGCCTGGATTTTGTCTCTCTCTCTCTCTCTCTCTCTCTGTGTCAGGATTTTCCAAGTCTCTCTCTCTCTCTCTCTCTCACTGAAGTCAGGATTTTCTGAGTCTCTTTCTAAATGGGATTGCCTGGATTTTGTCTCTCTCTCTCTGTGTCAGGATTTTCCAAGTCTCTCTCTCACTGAAGTCAGGATTTTCTGAGTCTCTGTCCCATTGGGAAGGTCAGGATTTTCTGAGTCTCTTTCTAAATGGGATTGCCTGGATTTTGTCTCTCTCTCTCTCTCTCTCTCTCTGTGTCAGGATTTTCCAAGTCTCTCTCTCTCTCTCTCTCTCTCACTGAAGTCAGGATTTTCTGAGTCTCTTTCTAAATGGGATTGCCTGGATTTTGTCTCTCTCTCTCTCTCTCTCTCTGTGTCAGGATTTTCCAAGTCTCTCTCTCTCACTGAAGTCAGGATTTTGTGAGTCTCTGTCCCATTGGGAAAGTCAGGATTTTCTGAGTCTCTTTCTAAATGGGATTGCCTGGATTTTGTTTGTCTCTCTCTCTCTCTCTCCTCTGTGTGTGTCAGGATTTTCCGTCTGCCTCCTGGCCTCACTGGGAATGTCAGGATTTCAAGCCCTCCTCTTCCCTCCCACCCCCTAACTTTTTTCCTCCCTCCTTACCTGTGGAGAGGGGCTTGGGGCTGGAAGCTGAGACCCAGAGAGGGGCTAGCAGGAGCCAGAATGCCCGCAGGAGCAGACCCATCCTCGGGATGTCCCTGGGAATCCTGCCCGTCGCGTCTGCGGCTTGTCGCAACCGACTCGATACATTGAAACTGACACACCGACCAATCAGCGCTCAGGCTGGGCCCTGGATTGACAGCCCCTTCCCTCCAATCAGGAGTGGGACAGGGGGCGGGGACCACTCCCTTCTCCTAAAGTTTCGGGCAGAGGGAGCGGGGCAATGGCTGGTTCAGTCCCCACTGCCACGTCTGCACAGAGTTGGCAATGGGTCTGAGAGGGGCAAGGAGCTGAGGGGATAGACTGTGAGAGAGGGGCTGAAGGGGAGAACTTTACATCAGGTGACTGACAGTGTGGAAGCAGGCCCTTCGGCCCAACGAGTCCATACCAACCCACTCCCCTACACTTAACACTATGGGGCAATTTCCCATGGCCAATCCACCCTAACCTGCACATCCCTGGGCACTATGGGCAATTTAGCATGGCCAATCCACCCTAACCTGCACATCCCTGGGCACTATGGGTAATTTAGCATGGCCAATCCACCCTAACCTGCACATCCCTGGGCATTATGGGCAATTTAGCACGGCCAATCCACCCTAACCTGCTCATCCCTGGGCATTATGGGCAATTTAGCATGGTCAATCCACCCTAACCTACACATCCCTGGGCACTATGGGCAATTTAGCATGGTCAATCCACCCTAACCTGCACATCCCTGGGCACTATGGGCAATTTAGCATGGCCATTCCACCCTAACCTGTACATTTATGGACTGTGGTAGGAAACCCACGCAGACACGGGGGAGAATGTGCAAACTCCACACAGACAGTTGCCTGAGGCGGGAATTGATCCCGGGTCTCTGGCGCTGTGAGGCAGCAGCGCTAACCACTGAGCCACAAAGAGAGAGAGGTTGGAGGAGAGTGAGAAAGGAAAAAGAGATACAACTAAGGAGCGAGGGACTCAGTCCATAACATCTGCACAGCGACTATTCCAGAAAACTAAATTATTCTTGAACAAATAACATCCTGTTTCTTTTAATAGAAAACCAGCTTCTTCCAAGAAACTTCATCGAACCATTCAGAAGATTCCAGAACTCTGAAAAAAAAATTTGTGCAACTTTGGGCCGCAGCCTAGATTTCGAATTAAGCAAGACATTTATCAGTGCCTGTTACATCCTTACCTCAAATAACGCTTCCATTGTTTTTTGGCGTGTGATAGCAGAGTAGGGAGGAGGCAGGAGCAGAGAGAAACTTGGAAGAGCAATGACATGGAGGAGCAAGGTTTGGGTGAGGAAACTATTGCTGCCTCAGAGGGTACAATCCGAAAATTTCAGTTCTGGGTGCCATTTGGGGACTACTGGATTCAGGGCTGGCACTCTGACCTCACCACAGCAGAGACTTGGGTTTGATTCCACCTTCAGGTGACTGTAGGGAGTTTGCATATTCTCCCCGTGTCTGTATGGGTGTCCGAGTGCTCTAGTTTCTTCCCAGGTTCCAAAGTTATGCAGGTTAGGTGGATTGACCATGCTAAGTTGCCCATGGTGTAGGTTAGGTGGGTCAGCCATGATAGATGCAGGATTACAAGAGACGGGTTTAGTGGCAGGTCTGGGTGGGACGCTCTATGGAGGGTCATGTGCACTCAATGGGTCACGTGGCCTACTTCCACATAGGAACTCTATGATTCTTCCATCATAGCCCCCACCTGTCAAGTTAGCAGATGTCTCATGGTCAAATCTAATTCGCATTGATGGCCAAATCTGCAAATTTAGATTAGATTAGACTTACAGTGTGGAAACAGGCCCTTCGGCCCAACAAGTCCACACCGACCCGCCGAAGCGCAACCCACCCATACCCCTACATTTACCCCTTACCTAACACTACGGGCAATTTAGCATGGCCAATTCACCTGACCCGCACATCTTTGGACTGTGGGAGGAAACCGGAGCACCCGGAGGAAACCCACGCAGACACGGGGAGAACGTGCAAACTCCACACAGTCAGTCGCCTGAGTCGGGAATTGAACCCGGGTCTACAGGCGCTGTGAGGCAGCAGTGCTAACCACTGTGCCACCGTGCCGCCCACTACCACCGTGCCGCCCACAAATACTTTGTAACCGTAAAAATAAAAGTAGGACAGAATCTAGCATCAGGTGAGGGAGCACGAGCCCATCCTTCAGATGAGACTTTGAGCTTGAATGGCTCTGTCAGATGCCCAAGACCAGGGGCCTCCACCTACGCACAGATGGCCGAAGGTGGCAACACGAGGTGGACCGCATATGACCAGCAAGGTACCACAAAACAGCACGGGAACGGTGCCTGGTGGCACCCAGAAGGAAGGGCAGGGGGTAGCGCAGCAGAGGGCAGACAGCGGGGAGATGCAGCAGCCGATCCAAGCTCCTTCAGGACAGACGGAGGAAATGGAACAGGAGGGAACAAAGGAGGCAGAGGATTGGATTACGGTCGAAAGCAGGAAGAGGAGACCTCACCAGGCCCCCAAAGCCACCCAGCGAAGGGGGAGGTGACACCGACACGACAAGGATACAGGCAGCTCTTCCGACAGTGAGGACGGGCGCAAGAAGGGTCGCCACCAGAGGAAGAGACAGAGCGCCGTGGGGAGAAAGGAGGGCAGCACCACCCAGGAAGGGAAAGACGATCCCTCTGTCGAGATGGGTAAAGGCCTCCCCCTACCCGGTGAGAACCAGGAGTTACCCACCGGCCTACAGCTCCAGGTAACTGGGAGCAGCGGTCCTGTGACAGCCCCGCTGTCAGATGGAGAACTGGACGGTGCGGACCCTGGGCCCGACACGAAAACACCAGAGCGGGGAAACGGCTCCAGTGTGGAGCTGGACAGCTACCTCAGCCCTGGGAGGGTCCAGCACGGGGATGCACACAGCTACCCCAGAGGGGCAAGACCAGCAGCCAATGGACACTGTTAACCTTGTAAACTGTTAAAATGGGGTTTAAAATTGCCAGCATCAATGTGTGTAGCATCAAATCGGCTCCGCGATGTGTTTCTACGATGGCCTTCCTGGCCAGCGTTAAAGCCGACCTCCTGTTTCTGCAGGAGTGTGGGATACCGCACCTCAGCAGCTCCAGGAGGTGGTCAAGCTTGTGGGCCCATGGGCCGTCAAGCCCAGATAGCCGCTCCTCAGGCCTAGGGATCCTGTTGCGAGGAGGCAACTTCACCATCTCCGAGGTTAAGGAGGTGGTGGGCGGGCGCCTCCTCGTCGCCGACGTTATGTACAGGAATGCTCCCCTGAGACTGATCAATGTGTACACCCCAGTGGGTAAGAGTGAACGGTTGGCCATCCTGCAGCAGCTTCCACTGTTGCTGGCTACGTCCAGGCCGGTCATTCTGGCCGGAGACTTCAACTGTATCATTGATGCAGATGGACGATCCGGCGGGGGGGACAGTAAACTGGACACTACGTCCAGAGCCCTGATGGACACGGTCAAAGATGCCAAGCTGCACGACGTCTTCAGCACCCCTGCAGAGGGAGCGCAGCGTAGATACACCTGGTCGCGGGCAGACGGGTCTATCTGCTCAAGGATAGATTACCTGTTTGTGCCCCGAACGCTCTCGGTCAGATCCACCGACGTCAAGCTGGTGTTCTTCTCTGACCACTGCCTCCTGCTGGCCGACTGTCACCTACAGGACGAGCAGCGGGTGGGTAAGGGAACGTGGAAGCTGAACGCTAAGCTGTTGACCCCGGGAAACATTGAGGAGCTCAAGAGGGACTACGCAGGTTGGAGAACCGTGATGCCCCTCTTTGAGTCTCCAGCAGACTGGTGGGAAACAGTTAAAGGGAACATCAAAAGGTTCTTCATCCTTAAAGGTGTTCAGGAGGCGAGAGAGAGGCAGGGAAAACTGTCCCAGCTCCAGGAAAATATGCAGAACCTGCTCCTGCTGCAGACGATGGGGGTCGATGTCACGGAGGACCTCAAGGAGGTGAAGGGTCAGCAAGCCTCGCTCTTTGCCTCGGAGGCTTCCAAGATAATCTTCCGGTCCAGGGTCCGCTCGGTGGAGCAGGACGAGACGTGCTCACGTTTCTTCTTCCAGAAGGTGCACAAAGAGAGCTCTGTGCTCAGCAGCCTGAAGGAAGAAGACGGCTCGACAACGTCATCTCAGGCTGACGTCATGAGGATCAGTAAATCCTTCTATGCCAGTCTGTATGACGCGAAGCCGACCGACAGCGCGGCCTCCCAGTCGTTCCTGTCGTCTGTCACGGAGGTCTTAGACGACAGAACACGCGAGAGGCTGGACCAGCCGCTATCTCTGGATGAGCTGACCAAGGCCCTCGAGTCCTTCGAAAAGAATAAAACTCCCGGAAGCGACGGCTTACCGGTCGAGCTCTATTCCGCTCTGTGGGACTTGATTGGCCAGGACCTGCTGGAGGTGTATGTCAGTATGCTTCAGGCGGGTACCATGAGCGAATCCATGAGGAAAGGCATCATCACCCTCATCTACAAGCGGAAGGGGGAGAGGGAGGAACTCAAAAATTGGAGACCAATCACATTGTTGAATGCGGATTACAAAATCCTGTCAAAGGTCATCGCCAACGGGGTCAGGTCTGCTCTGGGGTCGGTGATTCACCCTGACCAAACCTGTGCTGTGCCAGGCAGGAAGATCTCTGAGAGTCTCGCACTCCTCAGGGATACGATCGCCTACGTGCAGGACAGAGGGTTGGACGCCTGCCTGATCAGCCTGGACCAGGAGAAAGCCTTTGACAGGATATCACACAGGTATATGAGAAATGTTCTCTCCAAAATGGGCTTTGGGGAGGGAATCTGCAATTGGATCAGACTGCTCTACACCAACATCGTCAGTGCAGTCTCAATCAATGGGTGGGAATCAAATAGCTTCCCAGTCAGATCTGGAGTCAGGCAGGGCTGCCCTCTCTCTCCAGCCTTGTTTGTGTGCTGCATAGAGCCATTTGCCGAGTCCATCAGGAAGGATGCGAGCCTGAGAGGGGTGACTATTCCGGGCAGCAGGGGCCTGCAGGTTAAGGCCTCCCTGTACATGGATGACGTCGCCGTTTTCTGCTCGGATCCGCTGTCCGTGCGCAGACTCATGTGCGTCTGCGACCAGTTCGAACGGGCCTCGGGGGCCAAGGTAAACCGAGGCAAGAGCGAGGCCATGCTCTTCGGGAACTGGGCCGACCAATCCTCGATCCCCTTCACCGTCAGGACCGACCACCTGAAGGTGCTGGGTATTTGGTTCGGGGGGGCTGGGGCGTGCGCCAAGTCTTGGGAGGAGCGTATCAGTAAAGTGAGGCAGAAACTGGGCAGATGGAGGCTACGGTCGCTCTCCATCACGGGAAAAAAACCTGGTCATCAGGTGTCAGGCACTGTCATTGCTGTTGTACGTGGCACAGGTCTGGCCTATTCCCAGAACCTGCGCCGCTGCAGTCACCCGGGCCATCTTCCAGTTCATATGGAGTTCAAAGATGGACCGGGTCCGAAGGGACTCGCTGTACAAAGATCTGGGCAACGGGGGAAAAAATACACCCAATGCCACCCTCACCCTGATGGCCACCTTTGTGTGTGGCTGCATCAAGCTGTGCGTGGATCCCCGGTACGCAAACACCAAGTGTCACTACGTACTGAGGTTCTACCTGTCCCCGGTGTTGCGAAGGATGGGCCTGGCCTCGCTGCCATGGAACGCTCCGAGTAGTTGGACCGTTCCGTATCACCTGTCCTTCGTGGAGAAGTTTATGAAGAAAAACACCTTTGACCACAAGTCCATCAGGAAGTGGTCAGCACGTAGTGTCCTCGAGACCCTTCGGGAAAAGGAGAGGGCGGATCCTATCGAGTGGTTCCCTGAGCAGACTGTCGAAGCCATTCGGCAGAATGCCTCATCGCCAGAACTTTCCAACAAGCACCAAGACATGGCTTGGCTGGTGGTGAGAAGGGCTCTGCCTGTGAGATCATTTATGCACGCCCGGACTCTCAGCCGCACCGCACGCTGCCCTCGAAGCGGCTGCTGGGGGGAAGAGACTGTCACACACCTCCTTCTGGAATGTGCCTATGCAGAGGACGTCTGGAGAGGAATGCAGTGGTATTTGTCGAGGTTCGTCCCGAGCAGTGCCATGACGCGGGACTCCGTGCTCTACGGCCTGTTCCCCGGGACGCACACCGAGATGAACATCAACTGCGCCTGGAGGATCATCAACTCGGTGAAGGACGCTCTCTGGGTGGTCCGAAACCTGTTGATCTTCCAGCTGAAGGAGCTGACCCCGACTGAGTGTTGCAGACTGGCACATTCCAAGGTCCAGGACTACGTGTTGAGGGACGCGCTGAGGCTTGGGGCAGCTGCCGCCAAGGCGCGGTGGGGAAAGACCACCGTGTAACATCTGCCTGCCGAAAGAAGATCAGGGGGCCCTGCAGTCATTTGGGCTCTGCTGACGCCTCAGCTCAATACATGGGCATATGATTGAAAAATATACAGACCGGTATATAACAATGATAAATTCTGATCTCTGTATGTAACTGTTTACGTAGGTATGGCACGACCAACTGTACAGACCATCAAATTATTTTATGATTAAAGTATATTTTTGAAATAAAAAAAAATAAAAGATCTACCATAGGTAGGGCTACCAACACATTATCCACTCCCTGAAGAGGTTCTCATCCCAGGCACCTCTCCAACATCTTCCCCCCACTTACCCTTCGTCACCCCAATCTCCAGCTGCTGTGCCCTGCTCTACCTTCCTACTCACGAACCCATGCACATCTCCTTATTCCTTACCCCCTCTTCCCTTCTATTCCTTTCCCCCTTCCCCATCTTCCCCTCCCCGTCTATTCCTTTCATCTCCTTCCTTCCCCCCTTCCCTTCTCCTATTTGCCTCCCTCCCTTTTATTCATTTCCTCTTCCCTATCACCCCTTCCCTTCCTTCCCCCTCTACCTGAATACTCGATACTTATATAATTTGGTTCCTATATATTTTTCATTATTTCATTGCTCTTCCCCTGTTTACATCCTCCACTGCCCTAAGACCGGTACCCATTACTCCTGTTCATCTCTTGTCTTATCCGGCCTTGTCTGTGACCAAATGCTTATTTCTGGCCTCACAAGGCCGTTTGACCTCATCCCGCTGTGGGTCATTGTTAGGTATATCTTTCCTTACCATTATGTACTCCCTCCATCTGTGCTGCCCCTCTCAGCATCTTATCACTAAGACCCTTTTAATTGGGGTTTGTTCCTGTATTTCTGTAACAGTGGGAAACAGATGTTTATACCTACTGTTTGTACACACGTATCTGCCTCTCCTCACTGCATCTTATCTTGTCGCCTGTATTTTTACCATTGTTTTGCAGTCCCGTTTATTTCTTGCATACATTTTTAGCTAATACACAAAAAAAAATTATGCATTTCCTCCACATAGTTCCCATTCTTGTTGACTCAGCTGTTGGCTGAAACAATTACACACTGGTGTGAGTTCATTTACTTTGTATAAGCAATTATAAATGCAGAAGTAACACTACTTTACCTATATCCCACAAGAGGAATTACCATCGCCCACCCCCCTCATCTTCAAAGTTTAAAAATCCCCCCCACACCAGGTTATAGCCCAACAGGTTTATTAGGAAGCACTAGCTTTCGGAGCACTGTCCCCTTCCACAACCACTTGAGAAGACACAACCTCCCAAGTCGTCAGCCCACCTTGGAGGTCCACAGATACTTTGTTGCTTCTGACAACAGCCTAAGTCCAAATTTTAGATCCTCAGAGTTTTGGGGGGGGTGGGGTAAAAAGGCTCTTCGGCCCATCACCCTCACCCTATCCCCTCAGAAGTGACCCCCCACCCCACCCTCACTTCACTCTTGTCCAAATCCCATTTCCCCATTGGAGTCCCCACAGCACGGAGTCAGACCCTTCGGCCCAACCCGTCCGTGCCGACCAGATATCCCGACCCAGTCTAGTCCCATTTTTGCTAGCACTTGGGCCCACATCCCTCCGAACCCTTCCTGGTAGGTTTAGGGTGAGAGGGGTAAGATATAAAATGGACAGGCAGAGGGTGGTACGGGTGTGGAATGAGCTGCCAGAGGAAGTGGTGGGGGCTGGGACAACTGCAACATTTAAGAGGCGTCTGGATGGGTATATGACTAGGAAGGGTTTGGAGGGATACAGGCTGGGTGCTGGCAGGTGGGTCTAGATTGGGTTGGGATATCTGGTCGGCGTGGACGGGATGGGCCGAAGGGTCTGTTTCCGTGCTGTACGGCTTTATGACTCTATACCCATCCAGACGCCTTTTAAAATGCTGTAATTGTACCAGCCTGCATTGCTTTTCCTGGCAGCCCATTCCATCCACTCCACATGAAACATTTGCCTCTTTGATCCCTTTTATATCCTGCTCTTAAACCTACGTCCTCTCGTTTTGTACTTCGGTAGCCTGGGGGAGAAAGACCTTGGCTATTTACCCTTTCCAAGTTCCTGATTATTTTCTGAAACTTTATACAGGCCGTCCCTCAGCCTCCGACGCTCCAGGGAAAACAGCCCCAGCCTGTTCAGTCTCTCCCTGTAGCTCAAATCCTCCAGCTCCAGCAACATCCTCACTTGGCTCATAATCTTGGCATTGCAAGCGCACATCTAAATAATTATAGTAGCGAAGAGCACAGAGACAAATCCTTTAGTCCAAAATTGTCTGCACTGACCAGTCATCCCAATTTGGCTTACTCTCATCTACCAGCATCTGGGTAAAAAAGTGAGGTCTGCAGATGCTGGAGATCAGAGCTGAAAATGTGTTGCTGGAAAAGCGCAGCAGGTCAGGCAGCATCCAAGGAGCAGGAGAGTCGACGTTTCGGGCATAAGCCCTTCATCAGGAATGAGGAGAGTGTGCCAGGCAGGCTAAGATAAAAGGTAGGGAGGAGGGACTAGGGGGAGGGGCGATGGAGGTGGGATAGGTGGAAGGAGGTCAAGGTGAGGGTGATAGGCCGGAGTGGGGTGGGGGCGGAGAGGTCAGGAAGAGGATTGCAGGTTAGGAGGGCGGTGCTGAGTTGAGGGAACCGACTGAGACAAGGTGGGGGGAGGGGAAATGAGGAAACTGGAGAAATCTGAATTCATACCTTGTGGTTGGAGGGTTCCCAGGCGGAAGATGAGGCGCTCCTCCTCCAGCCGTCGTGTTGTTATGTTTTGCCGATGGAGGAGTCCAAGGACCTGCATGTCCTCGGTGGAGTGGGAGGGGGAGTTAAAGTGTTGAGCCATGGGGTGGTTGGGTTGGTTGGTCCGGGCGTCCCAGAGGTGTTCCCTGAAACGTTCCGCAAGTAAGCGGCCCGTCTCTCCAATATAGAGGAGGCCACATTGGGTGCAGCGGATGCAATAGATGATGTGTGTGGAGGTACAGGTGAACTTGTGGCGGATATGGAAGGATCCCTTGGGGCCTTGGAGGGAAGTGAGGGAGGAGGTGTGGGCGCAAGTTTTACATTTCCTGCCAGCATTTGGCCCATGACCATCCCAATCCTTATTCATTTACCCATCCAGATACCTTTTAAATTTCATAGATTAGAATCCCTACAGTGTGGAAGTAGGCCATTCAGCCCATCAAATCTACCCCATCCCTGTAACCCTGCATTTCCCATGGCTAATCCACCTAGCCTACACATCCCTGGACACTACGGGGTAATTTGACACGAGGAGAAAGTGAGGTCTGCAGATGCTGGAGATCAGAGCTGAAAATGTGCTAAATTACCCGTAGTGTTAGGTAAGGGTAAGTGTGGGGGTATGGGTGGGTTGCACTTTGGCGGGTCGGTGTGGACTTGTTGGGCCAAAGGGCCTGTTTCCACACTGTAAGTAATCTAATCCAATCAAATCTTTGTGACTGTGGGAGGCACCCGGAGGAAACCCACACAGACACGGGGAGAACGTGCAAACTCCACACAGTCAGTCGCCTGAGGCGGGAATTGAACCCAGGTCTCTGGTGCTGTGAGGCAGCAGTGCTAACCACTGTGCCGCCCTTCATATAGCATGGAAACACACCCTTCAGTCAAAGGAGTCCATGCCGACCATATTCCCAACTAAACTATTCCCATCTGCCTGCACCTGGTCCCTATACCTCTAAATTTTTCTCATTCTCGTAATGATCCAAATGTTTTTTAAACGTTGCAAATGTTCCCACATCCACCATTTCATTCCACACACAAACCGCTCAGTGTAAAAGATTCATCGCTCATGTATTTTTCAAATCTCTCTCTTCTCCCCTTAAAAATGTGTCCCCTCGTCCTGAAATCCCTCAGCGTAGGAAAAAGACAACTACCATTAAATCTATCTACACCCCTCATTATTTTATAAACTTCTACAAGGTCAAGTCTCTCACTTCAGTAGGAGCTTATCCAGACTTTACTTATAACTCAAACCTTGTAAAACTCTGGTAAAACTCTTCTGAACTCTCTCCAGCTTCCTGTAACCGGGTGACCAGAACTGGACACGGCCGATCTGTCTCGATCTCCTATTCTCCAAGGGAACCAATCCCAGGCCGTCCAATATCTCTTCATACTGAATCTCTCCAGACTGGGCAACATCCTAGTAAAGGTGAAAATGAGGACTGCAGATGCTGGAGATCAGAGTCAAGATTAGAGTGGTGCTGGAAAAGCGCAGCAGGTCAGGCAGCATCCCAGGAGCGGGAAAATCGACGTTTCAGGCAAAAGTCCTTCATCAGGAATGTGGATTTTCCTGCGGTGCTTTTCCAGCACCACTCTAATCTCAACATCCTGGTAAATCTCATCTGCACACTCTCTAATGCAATCACATCCCTACCAGAATGCGGATTCCAAAATGCACACACAAAACTCCACCTTGGGCCTTCCAGACTTAACGTTGAGTTTAACAATTGCTAGTTCATCACCCATCCCCATACCACATTCTGTGTGGGTTGTTCTAGCTGCCCAACCCATATTCACACTCCATTAGGTCCCTACTCAGCATTTTATCCCCCTCCCCAGTTTATCAGTAGCAGTTCTTTGGGCACCATTTCCATCGTTGATTGTCAGAAAAACTCACGTGCACTCATGTAATTTAGAGAAGAAAACTTGCCATTATTTATGCATGGGTCCCGCAGCAATGGGCAGCACGGCGGCACGGTGGTTAGCACTGCTGCCTCACAGCGCCAGAGACCCGGGTTCAATTCCCGACTCAGGCGACTGACTGTGTGGAGTTTGCACGTTCTCCCCGTGTCTGCGTGGGTTTCCTCCGGGTGCTCCGGTTTCCTCCCACAGTCCAAAGATGTGCGGGTCAGGTGAATTGGCCATGCTAAATTGCCCGTAGTGTTAGGTGAAGGGGTAAATGTAGGGGTATGGGTGGGTTGCGCTTCGGCGGGTCGGTGTGGACTTGTTGGGCCGAAGGGCCTGTTTCCACACTGTAAGTAATCTGATCAATGTGGTTGATTTTCAACTACACTGTGGACAATTTTGGATGAGCAGTAGAAGCTGGCCAGGCTCACAGGGAGGGTCACAGGGGCTAGAGGGAGGGGTAGACAGAGGGTAGGTTTTAGGGAGGAGAGGAGGTTACAGAAATAGGGGAAGGTGAAGGCACAGAGGCATTTTTCCATTAATTTTTTTTAAAAGCAGCAGTGGTTTTGGTTAAGCTAGCACTTATGATACCCGAAGTTGCTGGAAAAGTTCAGCAGGCAACTTCTGTGAAGAGAAATCAGCGTTGACATTTCAGGTCTGAACCTTGCTCAGAATCCTTTTGTTGCTGATTAACAAGAGTCCGCAGTTTTTTCGGTTTATATTTATAAAACCCTTCCTAATTACCCTGATAAAGATGGTGATAAGCCACTCCCTGTGGCAGCAGAACCCATTCCCACAATGCCGTTAGAGAGAAAGGTTCCAGGATTTTGACCCAGCCACTGCAGATTTGAACACAAATTTTAGGATTGAGGATTTTTTTTCATTAGCTGGAAACCGTCGATGGTCAGCTGGCAGGGGTAGGGGATGGTGTTAAATTTGTCCCATTGGGGATTTTTAAAAATTCAGGACATTAAAATCCTTGGGACATTTTACCCTATTTGCAGGGCTGTGTTATCATTGGCCAAGGCATGTTTGAAAGGATTAATCAGACTTAAGAACAGAAGCTTTATTCTGGGTTAAAACAGTGTAGCGGTTATGCGACTGGGCTCATGAGTCTTGAACACGTGAATAATAAGCCCGAGGGACACCAGTTCAAATTCCAGCTCTGCAGTTTGAGATGTTGAGTTATGGTTGACAAAAGGCAGAATATTAACCAGCTCATTGATGCCATCTAGGGAAGGAAAGCTGACATTTCTTAACACTTTGGCCAGTGCGTCACCAAGTTAATGGACTAAGTCCATACCCCACCTTCCCCTCGGAGTGAGGAGTCATTATAGCACAGAAGGCCATTCAACCCAGTCAACCTGTGCCAGCCCTATAGAGCAATTCAGTCAGTCATCCCCTCCTCGAACCACTTCTGTATCCCTCATGAAGTCACTCCGTAGTGTCTCCCTAATGGAAGGTAGAGGACAGTGCTGCCTCAAGAGTGGTTCAGTTCACTATTAGTCAATTAGGGGCACGGTTCAACCAGAAATTTGGTTCGTTTTCCCCAGTTGATGGGAGATGGGGCTTCCTTGGTTGACCCACCAGGGTTATACCCGAAACGTCGAATCTCCTGCTCCTTGGATGCTGCCTGACCTGCTGCGCTTTTCCAGCAACACATTTTTCAGCTCTGATCTCCAGCATCTGCAGACCTCAGTTTCTCCTCGACCCACCGTTAATGCCTGGTCCTATTCATTATTGCTAAGCCTGTAGGTCTGTGTTCAGTTGCAACACCACCCCACAATCAACCTTCCTGCAGACACACACAGTCTACAATTCAATAAATGCTCATCCTATTGCCTGGCTCTATGTGCTGGATAACTCATCCACTTGTAGTTAAGCTACCATCCATGTAGTTCCTGCCCACTGATATCACCAAGACTTCTTCCTTAGGGTATTTTTGTTTGAGTTCCGAGCTGAGCGTTCAACTCCATATCCCAGGAGATGGGGACATGGGCAGGCTCAACATTCAAGGAGCTCAACAGTGTCCAAGATGGAACAGGACACGTACCCTAATAGTATGGGTGGGTAACACATCATATGTCTCCTTTCTCTTCTGTGTGGACTGTAGTGAGACACGCATGGAGTAAGATAAACTTGGCTTCAAGCATTGTTTACAGGCTGTTGTGTTCTTTGGGAGTAGGGGGAAGGCAGCCACTTTATTCCAGCATGTTTCTGTACTGAGCTGGACTTCCAAACTGCCTGACGCATCCTTATGGTCACAGGCGAACGGTGGGCGTTTACGGTGCAGAGGTTAGACTGCGTGGGGTGATTGCCGGCACCAAAATGAGATCTGGTTCACACCCTCAGTCTTCGAGAAAAGTATGAGACGTTCACTGCCTTATCGCACCCACTTTCTTTCGTACCTCAGTCAGTCAAGGGTTCAAAGCCCACCTTTCCGCAGGTGAGCTCAAAAACAAGGACCTACAGCTAGAATTCTCCCACAACCCCAGCTTCTCCAATTAATCTGGAGAAACTGAAAATCCCCTCCTTCTCTTCACCACCTTCTCTGTCGTATATCTTATGAGAGGTTGAATACAGAATGGTGCAATACAAAAGAGGCCCTTTGGCCCATCGAGTCTGCATGGATTAAAAAAAATAGAATAATCTAAAATAAATCTACACGATCCTGCACTTAGCCACACCTTTGAGTGTTGTGACACTTCAAGTGCTCATCCAAGTACTTTTGAGGTTCTCTTCTTCAACATATTAGACTAGATTAGATTACTTACAGCGTGGAAACAGGCCCTTCGGCCCAACAAGTCCACACCGACCCGCCGAAGCGCAACCCACCCCTACATTTACCCCTTACCTAACACTACGGACAATTTAGCATGGCCAATTCACCCTGACCCGCACATCTTTTGGACTGTGGGAGGAAACCGGAGCACCCGGAGGAAACCCACGCAAATTCTCTCAGGCAGTCCATTTCAGATTCTCATCACCTTCTGGGTGAAAAAAAAGATTTCCCCAAATCCCCTCAAAGCCACCTGCTTTTCACCTTAAAATCACGCCCCGGACTTTCAGCTGAGGAACAACTGCTTCTAACCCCTACCCTGTCCCACCTTTCAAACTTATACTATCAAATCTGCTTTCCCTTGTTACAGGGGAAAGTGAGGACTGCAGATGCTGGAGTATCAGAGCTGAAAAATGTGTTGCTGGAAAAGCGCAGCAGGTCAGGCAGCATCCAAAGGAGCAGGAGAGTCGACGTTTCGGGCATGAGCCCTTCTTCAGGAATCTTTGGAATACCTTGGGATTCTTACCCATTACTGTTTTCTCATGCTGTCTTTATGCTGTCCGAACTGTTTTAAGTTCATCGCTGCACTCTATATTTCACTAGGACCTCCACTGATTTGACGTTTTTGTACCTCTCTTTTCCTTTATACCAGTCCTGAATATCCCAGGGTTCAGTGGGGTGAAATGTAGGAGAAATAAGCCCAAAGGGTACACGATGGGCATGTATTCTTGCCAGTGCCTTTTATGCTTTTTCTTGCTTTTCCCTGCAGTGCCCACTTCTGCCAGTCCCTTTATAAATGCCCACCACTGTTCTGCTGTAGGCTTACTCAGTATTAGCTGTTCCCAGTCTACATTGGACAGATCCGACTTAATTTTAATAAAATCTACCATACCCCAATCTAATTGCAGACTATCTTTTCCATACGTAACAAACTACGGTGTTGTGGTTATTATCACTAAATGCTCCCATCATAGTTTGATTTCCCAAAATTTGGGTCAAATACTGCACTGTCCTTTGTTAGAGCTACCTGTTGATATAGAAACCTCTCCTGAATATGTTCCAAGGAATCTGCCCCTCTAAGTTCTTTACATCGACAATCCCAGTTAAAGTTGAGCATGTTGAAATCTCATGTTGGAGATATTCCCTTATTAACCCCATTACTGTTTTTACACACCTCAGTGAGTTGTCTACATACCTACTGCTGCAATGTGACCACCTCGAATCATCCTCGCCACATATCTCAGCCTCACAGATAGGCCACCCAGCTGTAACCCAGAGCTTAAGTTTCTGCGGTTAGAATCATACAGTATGGAAACAGGCCATTCGGCCCAACATGTCCACACCAACCCTCCAAGGAGTACCCCCACCCAGACTCATTCCCCTACCCTATAACTCTACATTTCCCCAAACCTACCCATCCCTGAACACTAAGGGCAATTTAGCACGGCCAACTCACCTGAACAGCTTGGGATTGTGGGAGGAAACCCACGCAGACATGGGGAGAATGTGCAAACTCCAAGGCTGGGCTTGAACCAGGGTCCCTGGCGCTGTGAGGCAGCAGTGCTAACCATTGGAGGCACTTCTTGAACAAATGGTCATCTCAGCTCCATGTAGATTTCCCACGTATGACAAGTGACACATTCCACTCGGCTGACCGAATCTGCTCGGACTTAAACTTGCTGGCTAAACTTTTCAATTTTCTTAAAGACACCTTAACTTTAGTCTTCTTCACTTTGTCTCTGCAGTTTTACTTATCCCTTGTGATTCTCAGTTAATCCCTTAAATAATCTCCTAACTCTAGGGCCTTGAGTTGCTCCTGTTTCCACAGATCAGTGAAGGTAGTCAGATAAACAAAATGGCAGAAATAAGGAAAACCTCCCTGCCCCCCCTTACCAAACTCCCACACACCATTCAGTACTGGTTGCACAGAGATCCCTTGGGTTTGCGAGGCTTCTACTTATTGGAGTTTTTAACAAATATATATAGAATGCCTGTAGTGTGGCCATTTGGCCCATCAAGTCCACACCAACCCTTCGAAGAGCATCCCACCTAGAGCCACGCCCCTACCTAATTCCTGTAACCCTGCATTTCCCATGGCTAATCCACCTGGCCTACACATCCCTGGACATTATGAGCAATTTAGCACAGTCAATCCACCCTAACCTCCTCACAGTGAGCCACCAGAGGGCGGAATTAAACTTTGGGTCCCCAGTACTGAGAGGCAGCGCTGAGGCCACCCCCTGAGTAGAGTTTACCAGCATCTCAAGCGACTTCATTTGAGAGACAGATATAAGCTGCACCCAACCGAGGCAAGGTTGGCCCAAATTGAGGTGCAGTCATCGAATAGCCGCCATCTTGACACGTTTGAGGAATTATTTCCAGAAGACGGGTGAGTGTAATCAGCCTCAGCACCATGTTGAAGGAATGCGGCATTAAACGGACGTTGTAAATATCAGATTGGAGCATTCAAAGGGACGACTCAGTTCCTGGTCATTCTTTCAGCAACGTTGGCTCAGGATTGCTGAGCTAGAGTCGGAGTTGCAGACATAAAATGGAGTGGGGGGGGTGAGGAATTTGGAATAGGTTTGATGGGGCTATTGGTCTCCTTTGTTCTAGGGGTCGCCTTGTTTCACAAACACTCTCAGGGTAAGGTGGTCAATGTCCAGGGACAGGAAGGTGAAACCGAATGGAAATCAGGCAGGTACTGGAGACCCATAATGTGACGGAGTAGCCTCAGCCCCTGACTTTGCCCCACAGCTACGTGGTGATCGCTACCAGTGTGGTTGAAAAGACACATGCCCAGGACAACAGCAGGGGGCAGGGAAAAGGAACACGCTACTGATGAAGGAATATAGAGCTAGGGAAATACCCAACATTCTCTATAGCCATAACCGGGAATCCAAAGTCTGCGTTGCCCGCTCATTCCTAAGGTCAAAGACATCTCAGCTGGAGATGGTTGGAGAAGGGGCAGGATTCCATCCACCTCAACACAGGAAGTTGCGGAAATGAGAGTTTCAGGAATTCGAGTTCACAGCCAAAAAGGTGATTATCCAGGGATTGTTAACACTGTTACATGCCAGTTGGTGTAAGGTTAAAGGGATTCAAGAATTAATTGCATGGCCCAAAATATATAGGGTGGCACGGTGGCACAGCGGTTAGCACTGCTGCCTCACAGCGCCAGAGACCCGGGTTCAATTCCCGACTCAGGCGACTGACTGTGTGGAGTTTGCACATTCTCCCCATGTCTGCGTGGGTCCCCTCTGGGTGCACCAGTTTCCTCCCACAGTCCAAAGATGTGCAGGTCAGGTGAATTGACCATGCTAAATTGCCCGTAGTGTTAGGTAAGGGGTAAAATGTAGGGGTATGGGTGGGTTGCGGGTTGGCGTGGACTTGTTGGGCCGAAGGGCCTGTCTCCACACTGTAAGTAATCTAATCTAATATTGGGATTAATGGGGAACTGGCGCCAGAAAGTGAAATCAGCTAACACCAACCTATAGCAAGAACCTGGGTAGTATTAGGAGTGCTGATAGGTACCAAGGAAAAGGGTCAGATAAGGACCATCACATCAGTTTAAACAGAAAAGCCAACATTGTTAGGTTGCAGGAACTTCTAAAGCACTTCACAGCGCAGTTTGCTTTCCTAATGTTGGGACTGCACAGCTAATTTGTACACAACAGGACCCCACACACAACTTCATAAAAGCCAGACAATCTGTTTGAGTGACGTTGAATGAACAATAAAATCATTCCCCCCCCACCCTCCCTCAACCTATGCCCTCCAGTTCTAGACTCCCCTACCCCAACGAAAAGATGTTGTCTATTTACCCTATCCATGCCCCTCACGATTGTATAAACCTCTATAAGGTCACCCCTCAGCCTCCAGTGAAAACAGTGCCAACCCAGCCCTTGAGGGCAGGCTGGCTCAGTGGTTAGCACCGCTGCCTCACAGCACCAGGGACCCAGGTTCAATTCCTGACTGTCCGTGTGGAGTTTGCACATTCTCCCTACGTCTCAGCGGATTTCCTCCGGGTGCTCCGGTTTCCTCCCAGAGTCCAAAGATGTGCAGGTCAGGTGAATTGGCCACGCTAAATGATGTCAGGTGCATTAGTCAGGGGTAAATGTAGGGGGGTGGGTTACTCTTCGGAGGGTCAGTGTGGACTTGTTGGGCCGAAGGGCCTGTTTCCATATTGTAGGGATTCTAATCAATCTATTCAGGCACTCCCTCTAGCTCAAATCCTCAAACATCCTTGTCAATCTTTTCTGAACCCTTTCAAGTTTCACAACATCCTTCTGAGAGGAAGGCCAGAATTGCCCACGGTATTCCAAAAGTGGCCGAAAAAGATTTAGAGTATGGAAGTTGGGATGTTGGTCAGGCCTCTTCTGGAATCCTGGTGCAATTCTGGTCACTGTTATAGGAAGGATATTACTAAACGGGAGAGGATTCAGCAATCTCCCAGGATCTAGGGTAGTGAATGAATTGATATTAGGCAGGAAGTGGTGTTGGAGAGACTGTTAGGTCTGAAGGCTGATAAGTCCCCAGGACCTGATGGTCTGCATCCCAGGGTACTGAAGGAGGTGGCTTGAGAAATCGTGGACGCATTTTTCAATGTTCTATAAATTCAGGATCAGTTCCTGAGGATTGGAGGGTGGCTAATGTTGTCCCACTTTTCAAGAAAGGAGGGAGAGAGAAAACAGGGAATTATAGACCGTTTAGCCTGACCTCAGTGGTGGGAAAGATGCTGGAGTCTATTATAAAGGATGAAATTACGACACATCTGGATAGTAGTAACAGGATAGGACAGAGTCAGCATGGATTTATGAAGGGGAAATCATGCTTGGCTAATCTTCTGGAATTTTTTGAGGATGTAACTATGAAGAGGGAGAGCCAGTGGATGTAGTGTACCTGGACTTTCAGAAAGCCTTTGATAAAGTCCCACACAGGAGGTTAGTGAGCAAAATTAGGGCACATGGTATTGGGGGCAAAATACTAGATTGGATTGAAAGTTGGTTGGCTGATAGGAAACAAAGAGTAGTGATAAACGGCTCCATTTCGGAATGGCAGGCAGTGACCAGTGGGGTACCGCAGGGATCAGTGCTGGGACTGCAGCGGTTTACAATACGCATTAATGATACAGATGAAGGCATTAACGGTAACATTAGCAAATTTGCTGATGACACAAAGCTGGATGGCAGGGTGAAATGTGAGGAGGAGGCTATGAGACTACAGGGTGACTTGGACAGGCTAGGTAAGTGGACGAATACATGGCAGATGCAGTTTAATGTGGATAAATGGGTGGGTATCCACTTTGGTGGCAAGAACAGGAAGGCAGATTACTATCTAAATGGAGTCAAGTTAGGTAAAGGGGCAGTACAACGAGATCTAGGTGTTCTTGTACATCAGTCAATGAAAGCAAGCATGCAGGTACAGCAGGCAGTGAAGAAAGCTAATAGCATGCTAGCCTTCATAACAAGAGGAATTGAGTATAGGAGCAAAGAGGTACTTCTGCAGCTGTACAGGGTCCTGGTGAGACCGTACCTAGAGTATTGTGTGTAGTTTTGGTCTCTAAGTTTGAGGAAAGACATTCTAGCTATTGAGGGATTGCAGCGTAGGTTCACAAGGTCAATTCCCAGAATGGTAGGACTATCATATAGTTATAGAGATGTACAGCACGGAAACAGACCCTTGGGTCCAACTGTCCACGCCAACCAGATATCCTAACCCAATCTAGTCCCACCTGCCAGCACCCAGCCCATATCCCTCCAAACCCTTCCTATTCCTATACCTATCCAGATGCCTCTTAAATGTTGTAATTGTACCAGCCTCCACCACTTCCTCTGGCAGCTCATTCCATACACGTACCACCCTCTACATGAAACAGTTGCCCCATAGGTCTCTCTTTTATCTTTCCCCTCTCCCCCTAAACCTATACCCTCTAGTTCTGGACTCCCCCACCCCAGGCAAAAGACTTTGCCTATTTACCCTGTCCATGCCCCTCATAATTTTGTAAACCTCTATAAGGTCACCCCTCAGCCTCCGACGTTCAAGGGAAAACAGTCCCAGCCTGTTCAGCTTCTCCCTCGCGCTCAAAGGAAAGATCTGAGCGACTGGGCTTGTATACCCTTGGGTTCAGAAGACTGAGAGGGGATCTGATTGGGACATATAAGATTATTAAAGGATTGGACACTCTGGAGGCAGGAAACACGTTTCCGCTGATGGGTGAGTGCCGAACCAGAGGACACAGCTTAAAAATACGGGGTAGACCATTTGGGACAGAGATGAGGAGAAACTTCTTCACCCAGAGAGTGGTGGCTGTGTGGAATGCTCTGCCCCAGAGGGCAGTGGAGGCCCAGTCTCTGGATTCATTTAAGAAAGAGTTGGATAGAGCTCTCAAGGATAGTGGAATCAAGGGTTATGGCTGGAACAAGATACTGGTTGAGGATGATCAGCCATGGTCATAATGAATGGTGGTGCTGGCTCGAAGGGCTGAATGGCCTACTCCTGCACCTATTGTCTACGGTCAGCAAAAACTTACCTGGATGTTGCCAGGACTAGACGATTTGACTTGTACAGAGAGGCTGGGGCTCTTTTCACTGGAGCATGGGGGTGGTTGAGGGGTGACTTCACTGAAGTTTACAAAATCATGAGGGGCATCGATAAGACGAATAGCCATGGGCTTTTCCATAAGGTGGGGGTATACTTTTAAAGGTGAGAGGAAAAAGATTCAGAAAGGACACGAGGGGCAACTTTTGTTTTTAAGAATACAGAGATAGGTTCGTGTGTGGAATGAACTAGTAGAGGGAGTGGTGGAGACAGATACAAGGTTTAAAAGATATTTGGATAGCTACATGAGCAGGAAAGATTTATTTTTTTTATTTATCAAAAATCACCTGTTTTTTTTCCTTTTTTTGGCAATGCAATGTTTTTTTTATATATATTAGCCCCCACACAACCGCCTAACTGCAGTAGTGCTTATTTTTCCCCAGCACCCATGGTGTGTGTGTGGGCAGGTGTGAGACACAGTGAGAGACACAAAGTGCACAAATCTTTATTTAATTTCCACCACCAGGAAGATAGAAGTGGCCAGTGATAATCAGCGCCCTTCACATCGAAGGGCAATGCTGTGCGATCAAAACAGTGAAGGGGAGGACAGGGACTAAACCAATAGGAAAGATTTAAAGGGATATGGGCCAAACATAGGTAGGTGGGTGTAGTTTAATTTGGGAACATGGGCTAGTTGGACTGAAGGTAAAAACAACGACTGCAGATGCTGGAAACCAGATCCTGGATCAGTGGTGCTGGAAGAGCACAGCAGTTCAGGCAGCATCCAACGGGCAGCAAAATCGACGTTTCAGGCAAAAGCCCTTCCTCAGGAATGGGGGCTCTGTTTCCATGCTATACGCTTATAAAAGCTGTTCTCCTTTCGGCAGGAAAGCAGAAGAAATCTGATGGGAATTCTTTAAAACGATGAAAGGTTTAGAGAAAAGGTTAAACAAGGTGAAACTATGGCCAGCCGCTAAATGGATGGTAATCAGGGCAGAAACATGTGAGGGGATTAGCAAAGAGAACCAGACACCAGATTGGTAAAATGTTTTGAAGTTAAATCACTTGCAAGAGGAGGGAACTGCAAAACAAAGGAACAAAACAGGCACAAAGGGTTAAAAAAAATAGACTTTTTAAAAACACCAAAGTTAATACATTTTAAAAAGTCTATTTTTTTTATCCTTTGTGCCTGTTTTGTTTCTCTGTTTTGCAGTTCCCTCCTATTGTATTCACATTAACTCCTAAAAAAGTGAAAAGAATAAAAAGGTGTGATTGGGATTTGAAATTCAGGATCTTATTAACTGAGGTGGGTGGGTCATGGTTGGGGTTGGGGTGGGATTGAAGAACAAATTCAATTGTAGCTTTCAAAAAAATAAATACTTAAGGAAAGAAAACGAGCAGGGAGTGGGGCTAACTGGATTACTGTGACAAAGGGCTAGCACGGCACTCTGAGCTGAATGGCCTCTTGTACTGAGCTGTTATATGATCCAAGCAGGGACAGTGCATCCAGCAGCATTGCAGCTAAATAGCCGAAAAAGAACCAACTTGGAATGTGCATAATCTGCCCTCTCGTGGAGAGTGCTGACACCTTCGGCCTCAGTCCTGCTGCTCTCGCCCTTGTTGGATCTTCAGCTACTCATGATGACCCTAATTTAGGGTTAGGGAGGGCAAAGGGGGTTGAGAGATAAATGGGGGGGGGGGGGGGGATGGGGCTAGGGGGACAGGTAGGCGATTGGTGGGCAGTGGTGGCGGTAGCTCAGTGGAAAGTATCCTGCCCGAAGCATAGACTGTCTTGCTCCTCAAATGCTGTCCGAGCTGCTGTGCCCTTTTTCAGCTCCATGCTTTACCAGCTTTCACTAAAGATTACTTATCCCCCCCCCCCTCTCGGAGATATTGCCCTTCCCTCAGTTTAGTTGCTACGGTCTTCCTTATCCACAATGTTAACTACAGCCTTCAATGTCCCAATTCTCTCTCCCTGGTCATGAACAAAGACAGAGACAATGTTATGGTGACATTCCTGGACTAATAATCCAGAGCTTCAGGCTAATGCTCCCGAAGACATGAATTCAAATCCTACTACAGCAGCAAATTCAATTGATACATGTGGAATTGAAAGCTGGTCTCAGTTATTGTGACTTAAAAATTCCAATCATTGTAAAAACCCAACTGGTCCATTCACATTCCAATACCTGCTGTCCTCAAATCATTCTGACCTCCACATGACCCTAGACTTTCAGCAGAGTCAGTCAACTGCTCTCTGCAGTGGCCAAACCAATTGCTTGGTTCAAGAGCAATTATGGACAGGGCAACAAATGCTGGCATTGCCATCAATGCAGAGAGGAGGGGAGACAGGCCGCCTACTCGCGGAACGTTTCAGAGAACACCTCTGGGACCAACCACCCCGTGGCTCAACACTTCAACTCCCCCTCCCACTCCACCAAGGGCATGCAGGTCCTTGGACTCCTCCATCGCCAGACCATAACAACACAACGGTTGGAGGAAGAGCGCCTCATCTTCCGCCTGGGAACCCTCCAACCACAAGGGATGAACTCAGATTTCTCCAGTTTCCTCATTTCCCCTCCCCCCACCTTGTCTCAGTCAAGTCCCTCGAACTCAGCACCGCCTTCTTGACCTGCAATCTTCTTCCTGACCTCGCCGCCCCCACCCCACTCCGGCCTATCGCCCCTCACCTTGACCTCCTTCCACCTATCACATCTCCATCGCCCCTCCCCCAAGTCCCTCCTCCCTACCTTTTATCTTAGCCTGCTGGACACACTTTCCTCATTCCTGATGAAGGGCTCTGGCCCGAAACGTCGAATCTCCTGTTCCTTGGATGCTGCCCGACCTGCTGCATTTTTCCAGCAACACATTTTTAGCATCAATGCTGATATCCCATTAAAGAATTTTGAAATAGTATCACTTAAAAGTCTGGTGCTTCCTATATCCTTCCATCAGATCCTGTTTACTCTAACCTTCACAGATTCCTGTCCATCCATTGCTCCATCTTGAAGTCCTAGCCCAGGAGTAGTGGCCAGCAAAGGAGGTTACCTCAGATTACAGCAGGATCTGGACCAGATGGGCCAATGGGCTGAGAAGTGGCAGATGGAGTTTAATTCAGATAAACGTGAGGCGCTGCATTTTGGGAAAGCAAATCTTAGCAGGACTTATACACTTAATGGTCAGGTCCTAGGGAGTGTTGCTGAACAAAGAGACCTTGGAGTGCAGGCTCATAGCTCCTTGAAAGTAGAGTTGCAGATAGATAGGATAGTGAAGGCAGCGTTTGGTATGCTTTCCTTTATTGGTCAGAGTATTGAGTACAGGAGTTGGGAGGTCATGTTGCAGCTGTACAGGACATTGGTTAGGCCACTGTTGGAATATTGTGTGCGATTCCGGTCTCCTTCCTATCGGAAAGATGTTGTGAAACTTGAAAGGGTTCAGAAAAGATTTACAAGGATGTTGCCAGGGTTGGAGGGTTTGAGCTACAGGGAGAGGCTGAAAAGGCTGGGGCTGTTTTCCCTGGAGCGTCAGAGGCTGAGGGGTGACCTTATAGAGGTTTACAAAATTATGAAGGGAATGGATAGGGTAAATAGACAAAGTCTTTTCCCTGGGGTCAGGGAGTGCAGAACTAGAGGGCATAGGTTTAGGGTGAGAGAGGAAAGATATAAAAGAGACCTAAGGGGCAACATTTTCACACAGAGGGTGGTACGTGTATGGAATGAGCTGCCAGAGGAAGTGGTACAATTGCAACATTTAAGAGGCATCTGGATGGGTATATGAATAGGAAGGGTTTGGAGGGATATGGGCCGGGTGCTAGCAGGTGGGACTAGATTGGGTTGGGATATCTGGTCAGCATGGACGGGTTGGACCGAACCGTCTGTTTCCGTGCTGTACATCTCTATGACTCTATGTACAATTGCCACTATGGCCTTTTCCATCCTATGTCACTGCTCCAATAACTTAACACTCAAACTGCCTCATGTCCAGTACTGGCAGCCTCGGGTCCAAGTTCAGCAACATCCTTCATCCCAAAAACCTTCTATGGCTCAGTATTCAGTTCCCCATTTTATACAATAATGGTAAATAATTTGTCAGACAAAATTTCTAAAAAAAGAAAGGAAGAGAATGTGTCTCCCTTCAGGAGTTGCAAATGTATTACCTGTAGACTGGTTGGAGGGGACATTTGAAAAGAGAGTTGAATAAGGGCTTCAGAATGAAAAATCTATAGGGTTACAGACAAAATGGAACAAGGCTATCCCATTAGTTCTGCAATTCCAAGCAAATTTACTCCAACATAAATCATTGCCAGTTTAGAGATATGTCTACATATGACTTCTGTGAATACACAATGGTAACTTTTTCCACTGTTATTTCATGGGATATTTAGTGTCACTGTGTGACAATGCTGTCACTTTTTTTAAGGGGAAAAAAAACCTTTTTAAAGAGATCGTAAAGGCAGAGGTACCTAAGAGTCTAGGGAGCTAGAAAGCGAAAACAGTTTAACCATGGAAGGGGAGTGGGCAGTTGTCCCAGCTCAGATTTGTCTAGTTTTTTTTTAAAGTTGGAGCAGTCACAAGAGGGGAGGGTACCAGAAGGGCTGTTATTCTCAGTAAAGGATTCCTAAGTGACTTGTTCTTCCCTGGGTTGCAATCTTGCTTGTCAGAAATCAGTGTATGAATTTGCCAAAGGGTGTTTATGGAATATTACTACTTTGGAACAATTAATTATGTCATTGTATTGAATATTTGGTTATGTTTTCCAATAGTGAAGTTACTCTAAATTCTGCTTTCTTTTGTTTTAATTGTAGTGTTTAAATAAATTGTTTCGCTTAAAGCCAAGTGGTTTGACCAGTTGCGTCACAGCTGGTACACCCACTTCACATCCACCTTTTTAAAAAAATTATAAAATGTAGGCTGTCCTCTTCAAATATTTGGAGGGGGTCTGGCCTGGTCCATCACTGAATCCCTGACTATCATCACCCCAGGAGTTATTATTGATCAGAAATTGAACTGGACCTGCCATATAAAAATAGTGGCTATCAGAGCAGAGGCTATTGCAATATTGCAATGACTAATTCACCTCCTGAATTCCTAAAACCTGTCCACCTACAAGGCACAAGTCAGGATACTCCCCAGTTGCCTGGATGAGCGCAGCTCTAACATCCTAAGTTTGACACCACCCAGGACAAGGCAGCTTTGGCGTCACAACCACAGTGCCTCCACCACTGAGTCACATCAGTGTGCACCATTTTGCAAGATACACTGCAGAAATTCACCGACGGTCCTGAAATAGCACTTTCCAAACTCGTAACTCAACCATCTATAAGGACAACAGCAAAGGTACACGGGAACACCATCACCTGCAGGTTCCTCTCCAAGTCACTCACTATCCCGAGTTGGAAATAGGTTGTTCCTCCTGCTGTTGATGGGTCGAAATCCTGGAATTCCCTCCCGAACAGCATCGTGGGTCCTGTCTAAGCAGCAGCTCACCACCACCAAGAACAACTAGAGGTGGACAATAAATGCTTCCCCAGCCAGCAGTGCCCATGTCCTATTAGTGAATAATAACAGAAACACCCGAGGACATCACTACACATTGCACAGCTGTACTATTTTAAGTATTGTCACTATTTTATGGGTGAGGGTGTATTCCAATTTACACAAACTTCCACAAATGACTAAATTAATTTTTTGGGCCCAAGGACAAGGCTTTTTTTCCAGTAAAACCCGCCAAATTAAGCACCAGAGTCCTTGGTTTAATGTCTCATCCGAAACACAAGACAGTGCAGCACCCCCTTAAGTGCTGTGTGCAGGGACTTGCTATTTTGGATTCTGAGCCCAAGTGCCTCAGGATGGACCTCAAACCTTGACTGAGTTCCACGCGCTGAAAATGTGGTGCTGGAAAAGCGCAGCAGGTCAGGCAGCATCCAAGGAACACGCGCAACTGTTGGGAGGTTGTGAAACATTTGGTCAGGGTTAAATAACCCATGCAGTCCAATTGATCTGTGCTGGCGATGATGCTCTACTTGAGCCTCCACCATATTTGTTTAGGTTTAAAAGCTTTTCTTCGTAACCTTCCAGCCCCTTCTCCCTCAAGGCAGTTCTCATTTCCCTTAAATGTATCTCTATTTCCTTCAGTCCCTTTTTGTGGGAGTGAGGTCCACATTTTCAGCTGTCTGGGCGGCAAAGCCTTTCATTGGTTTGAAAGACTTCCTCGAGGTCCCCTTTCTATCTCTCCTCAAAAGAGAAGCGATAGAAGCCTGTGGATGCTGTGAATGTAAATTTTAGCTGCCAATATGTCCCCAGAGCATTAACCTGGGCCTGTGGATTATCAGCCCCTTGATTTTACTACTAGGCTAAGGCATTGTCTGTTGAGCAACATAAATTGTTTATTAACTACATTTGATAATGATTCCAGACCCACAGGAATGGCGATTTACTCTCAATCATCATACTCGCAAGCGGCTCAGATTTGTAGATTAGATTAGATTACTTACAGTGTGGAAACAGGCCCTTCGGCCCAACAAGTCCACACCGACCCGCCAAAGCGCAACCCGCCCATACCCCTACATTTACCCCTTACCTAACACTACGGGCAATTTAGCATGGCCAATTCACCCTGACCCGCACATTTTTGTGACTGTGGGAGGAAACCGGAGCACACCCACGCAGACACTGGGAGAACGTGCAAACTCCACACAGTCAGTCGCCTGAGGCGGGAATTGAACTCGGGTCTCAGGTGCTGAGGGGCAGCCGTGCTAACCACTGTGCCGCCCACGGTGAGATTAACTCATGATCACCCGAGAGTGGGAAGCAGTGCACACAAAAGACAGAGGGGGAGAAAGGATGACCTCAAACAAGAAAAATGACTGATAGAGATTGAAACCAGTCAAGAAGAATACAGAACACAGAACATTGCTTTATTCAAATCAAAGAGCAGAGAAAAAGTGAAAAATTCAAACATTTTTTTTTTGTCTTCACTTTGCCTTTACTGAAATGGTGCCAGAACAAAATTAACCCAAAAAAGTATATATAATTTTATATATATTTATACTGCACCATCACCAGCCTCCGTAAAGGAACGGGGTGGTCGAGAGAGCAACCCCATTCAATGCAAGGAAAAAAACAAAAATCGATAAAGGTGGAGTGCTTGGGGTTTTAAAAAAAAAATTGTATTTAAAAAAAAACTGGCCCATTTGGACGGAGTTTACATTCTCACCCCCTCCCTCCTCAAAAATATCGAAAATCAGAACACATACTTAATCATTCATTGACGTTTTCTCCAAGAAGTCACACAATGCAAACCCACCAACAAGATTAGCTACAGATAAATACAGTCTCTAAAAACACTTTTTTTTTCTTTTTTTTTTAAAAAGGTTTTGTTATCCTTCAACACAACACTAACATTTGTTTCTGCAGCCCAGTGGTTACACTGCGCACGTTATTTCTTTTCTATATATAATATATACAAAGTTAAAGTCAGCAACATACAATAGCGGGCTTTTTTTTTAAAAAAGAAAAACACTTCCCTCTTTTCCTTTTTAACACAAGCGACTTGTCTCAGTAATGAGCTTGGGTTATGCTGACGAGTGCTGCAGGAGTTATCTTTTAAAAAAAAAATGCTTTTAAAATTCTGAGGAAGTGCTGGGCTTTCCCTACTCGAAGTGGAAGGAGGTTGGAAAGACAGAAATGTATGGGAACTGTAAACTATATTCAGGTCTTCAACAAACACCTATATTAAAGGGAGAATTTTTATTATAATGCAGGCTTGTCACATGAGGGAGTTCTATGATTTTGCCCTTCTTTCACGGCTATTAAAAATTCAATGCTAATCCCATTCCTTAATCCCCCAACGCCACCTTGACCACCGTCACTGACCAGAACTGATGAACAAGCCATTTAGTGATAGTGCCCACAAGAGCACGTCAAAGATTGGGAATTCTTTATCGAGCACCTCATCTCAAGATTCCCCAAAATCCTGGGAGGAGAAAGTGAGGACTGCAGATGCTGGAGATCAGAGCTGAAAATGTGTCGCTGGAAAAGCGCAGCAGGTCAGGCAGCATCCAAGGAACAGGAGAGTCGACGGTGCGGGCATAAGCCCTTCTTCAGGAATCCTGGATCCTGAAGGAGGGCTTATGCCCGAAACGTCGAATCCCCAAAATCCTGTCCATCTACATGGCGCAAGTCAGGAGTGAGAGAGAATACTCTCCACTTGCCTGGATCTGTGCACCTCCAACACTCAGGAAGCTTGACATTACCCAGGACCAAGCAGTTCCAGCCTTGTTGGCACCACATTCACCATCTCCAACCTTCATTCCCTCCACCACTGGCACTCAAGGGCAACACTGTCTACAAGATGCATTGCAACAACTCATTGAGGTTTGTGAAAGCATTGTACAAACCCATGACCTTTACTATCTCCAAGTTCAATGGGAGCAGATACATGGAAACACTAGCTCCTGCAAGTTCCCTTCCGGGCAACACACAATCCTTATTTGGAAATATCTTGCTGTTTCTTTACAATCGCGGGATCAAAATATTGGAATTCCCTAACAGCACTGTACTAGCACCATATGGATTTCAGCAACTCAAGATGGGTACTAAATGCTGACCTAGTTACTCATCCTCAGCTCCCCTCAAAGAGTTAAAACATCACTGGCTCCCTCAAACTATCCTTGTCCCACACACACTCCACCCTGCAGTAGATTATCAAGCCCTGCCCCTCAGTCTCCAGTGTTTAGTCCAGTGAACGTAACAGTTAGCAAAGTGTTCACACTGGGAGGTGAAATCAAATTTTCACTGGGACATTAAACCCAGAAGATTCCCTTGACCCAACCTTCCGTTCGATTACTTTTAAGATTCTAGGTGAGGAACAGGAGTTGGGACCTCTCTCGCTCATTATCAAACAGATCTGAGTGGATCATTTATGCCAAATCTGTTGTCAAGGCCAGGCTTATTAAACTAACTAATTTATCTCAATATTCAACAAGTGATGCACCACAATATCAACTGTGCATTTTATGCATTAGATCCTTGACAATTTAGCAATTCAGCCAATGTTACCATCACTCTGTCAGCTACAGTACACAGCATCGAGTCATTGCAACATCTTCCTCACCAACCATGCAAATGGGCTGGACTCAGAATGAAAGGGAGGGTAAGGGGAGGAAGAGAGAGAGGTGGTTGGCATTCAGTAAACCCACCAAATGCCTACCGCAGTCTGTAGGCAACAGGCCGAGCATGCAGTCTACTAACTTTGGCCGACAAGGTGGGGTGGCCTCTCTTTAGACAGATTCCTTGCCCAATCAAAGCAGGGTGCTGTGATGGTGGGCAGGAGAGACCGAGGAAGAACGAACATGAGTTCTGGCAAAGGGCAACATCACATGAAGTATAATACTCGCAAATCACAGGCCCCACCTCTCAAGATAGGCCACAGTTCGTGAATGCGAGGAGGGGATCTGTTGAACGATGAGTAAATTCGCCCGACAACATAGCGAACAAAATGGATTCGCTTGGAAAGACAGCAGAAACGTTCATAGATTCGGTAGGCTAATTACAGCAACCGTGCTTTATAGGATTCTCACCAGAGGTGGAACCTTCAAAGAAAAAATTATACTTTCAAGAGAACGGTAAGGCACTCTTACACAATTGATATGCAGACCATCAGGTGAGCAGGAGAAAACGGGTCACCTGATGGAAACAGATGGCAGTGTCTTTCTCAGATGGACCGGGGGGAGGGGGGGGCTTTTTATAGCCAGTCCAGTACTTATGCATTGTCGGAGATGTGGCATTGGATTCGAGTACAACAAGGTCCCCTCGACAGCAACGTGACACCGGCCAGATTTTGTTTTCTTGTGAAGTTGGTTTGAGAGATAAATTTTGGCTGGGCAAGGATGGGAGAGCAAGGGCTCTCAAAAAGTCAAATTTAAATAGGGAAAAACAGATAAGATGCAGATTCAGCAGCGTCTGGGTGCAGTTTTCACCAAGACCCCCCCCCTTCAAACATAACACATTGGCAGTATTTCCCGATTAAGGGGAAGAAATCAAACATGACTTGTATCCTCCTGACAGGCAACAGAAAGATCTCTCAATGACGCAGTTTGTCAACTCCTAATTTTTACAAAAGGGAAGTTTGAAGAAGGAATAATAATGAAGGTTCCTCAAGCAGGTTGGATCTTCCAAACAATGAGCAGGCCCTCTGGAAACTCAACAAGTTGAGAATCTGTCACCAGCGATCACAGAGAACAGTGCACTCACCCAGCTTTCCCTTGTGCTCTCTCGGGATGATCAGTACAAGCAGGAAGCCTACCGAATTAACCACTTGAGGAGCTGACGAAGGGGAACAGTTGCACAGCAGAGAAACAGGGCGTTTGACCCAAACCAGCCTCTGGTTTTCGACTTTGTTCCTCCCATCCTTCCAAACTGAACAATCAGCACAAATCTCTCTCTATCCCTCACATCACCCCTTAAAATGCATTCACAACTCAAACACCGGTCTCACCACTCTTTAGAAAGGGGCGTTTCTCCTGAATACTCAATAGAATTTCTTGCCTTTTATCCAAAGGTCTTTGTTTCCTTGTGGAAAGGGCAGAATTATTCGACTGGATCCACTCGATCTTAATCTTTCCAGCATTTTAAAGACCTTTGCTCAGTCATTCCCCGGCCTCCGTTCTGAGGAGGCTCAGTTTGCTTAAATGTTCTTGACTGATAGAAGAACAGGTGAGCTTTTACTTAAGAGCACGAGAATATAGGAAATAGGCTATGGTCATTCAGCCCTTGGTCCATGGATCATGACAGATCTTCAACACTGAAGTCACTTTCCCACATTATCCCTTGCATTAAATCTCTGTCTTGAATACACTCAATGAGTGGCTACACCGCCCTCTGCGATAGAGAATTCCAAAGATTCACAACCGAGGGCAAAAGAAACACCTCTGCTTGGCTCTTATTCTGGGATTACATCCCTGCTTCAAACTCTCCTCGCCTCATCACCAAAGAAATAACACACAGTGTCTGTTAACTGGAATAGCACCACGCTTTGCTCAGTGCGTGACCAGGAGCAGTCAGAAAGGCAAGGGAATCAATACTGGCATTCAAGCAGACATCTGATTGACCAGTGAGATACCAAAGCAAAATTACTGTGGAACAAATTGCACTAAAAGCCCCTCTTGTACTTCAATACTCCTTTAATACTTGACAGATTTACAGGCTTTCAAAAGACTCTTATCTCAGCATCACATCTACCTGAAAAGGTCTGGGGCCATGACATTCTGGGTACGAGAAGCATGTCAGCTGGTTTCGGTGAGTAACTGTCCTGCTGCAATTCACCACAGTTCACAAGCACCGGGAAGGAAGGTGTGGAGTGTATACCAACTTTATAAACGCTGCGCCACACACACACGCACATACACACAGACTTGGGAACAGGGCAGGTGGCAGTTGTGCTCCCCCCCCCCCAACAGAGACAAATGGCAACTTCACAGCTATTTGGGAGGGGGGGAAATGGGGGGAAAACAGAGACAGCAGATTATTGTAACCACTGCGCACGTTAACTAAATACCTCCCGAGATGTTTCCTCCCTTGCCTTATGGCAAGTTAAAGATGGTCCGGACATGAACAGCAGGAAACGACGACTGCCCACAATCACCAACAGTCCAGGTAGCATCGCTCCCCTTCCAATCGTTTGCAAACAACAAAAAACGTTCTTTAAGAGACAACAGCTTTTTACCAACATCGGAAAATATAATGGAATGGAGGGAGTGACTACAGTGACTTTTATTTTGGGGAAGAGAGGTTGTGTGGGGTTGGCACCAGTGCAGGACCTTTTTTTTTGATGGCCGGTTTACTTTGTACAGGGAACAGATAGAGCACCATTCCCCCCCAGAAAAATAAATACCCTGTTGTATCAGCTCGAGTCACATCTGATTCCAAGGGCATAGGGTAATGCTAATGTCAGCCTCTTCATCACTGTGTTGGCCTCTTTCAACGGTCTCACAACTGAAGTAGCAAAAGTAAGAGACAGGTACCAGGCCAGGCAAGACCAATACCATCACAGAGGTCCCTGCCCTAGCCCTCGCCAACTGCCCATTACCAGAAAAAGAACTGAGAGTTTCTCCCTGAAAATCCTTTGGACTATATGGTCATCATAGGTAGGCTCATAAGGAGCCATAATGGTCAGAAATGTCTCGTTACCCACAATGCACTGATGGATAATGGCAGAAAGGGCTTCACCTCAGTGGGTGATGAAGAGATGACACAGATATAGCAAGGCAAGGACCGATCAGGACTAGTGCTGCCTCCAAACTGCACGACTTCAAGGGTTCCACACACAACAATCAACATCCCAACGCACTGAATTCTGGCTTCAGAGGCTGTTGCTATGCACAGACCTCAGATGCTTGCACAGTGGGAGCGAGTTATTAGGCGGAAACATAAGTCAGGATTTGGCTGATATTAAAGGGAAGAAGAAAAAGCCAGAGGTGGGGTGGGAACACAAGTTGAAAGTGAAGGTGAGTGAGACTCAGGGATAGGGTGGGGAGAGGAAAATACAGACAACAACAGCACGAGCGTCATCCTCACCCAGCACTGACCCATAGCTGTGGTCCTTTGCTGCACGTGGGCCATTTATTTTGGTAAAGATTTCACACATCTCACTCACTTGAGAGGCAGGGTACTGGTATTTTTGGGAGGATGGGGGGGTAGAAGAGGACAAAGAGTAGAAGTGGTCAAAGGAGACATCAGTCACTCAATCGGTTTTTTGAAAGGAACACACTCTCACTCTCGCTCACTCACACGCAAAACCTGAACAAAACTAGAGCCAGGAACACAAACAACACAAATTCTGGAGACAAAAGCTTAGACTGACACCAGCAGCTCACGAGAATTCTGGGTCAATTTAAGTTTTTCCTCTTTTTTTAAAAAAAAAAATCGATTGCAGTCTTTCCATTCACTTATGATTTCTACCTCCACAAAAAGCCTTGTGCAAACCATTTTCTTTTCAAGCCTTTTGCTTTGTTACTGTAACAAATAAAATTTCACCCTCAATAGATCACATCTGTGGGATTCCTTTTTTTTTGTTACGGGGGTACTTTTTCCTCTCTCCCGCCTCTATTTTTTTTGGGGGGGAGGGACCAGATGGGGGGGTAAGATCCATTTGTCACAGGCACATCTTCCTCGCCTCCCATGCCCTGTAGATTCTTCTTGAGGGGGAAGGGTGGAAAGGAGGGAAGGTGGGAGGGCAGGAAGGGAGGGAGGGAGGGCATACAGTTTTCAGAATCTAAATAATCAGGCTTTTTTTTTTAGAAATCTCTTCTCTCTTTTGCATCGGTGACACCCACTTCACGTTACGGTTAGTTCCAGATTTTGAGGAAACTGTCCCAAGACCCCGTTGCCACAGCCATTCCATCGTCTGTCACTCCCAGGCAGCTGACCCTGTTGTCGTGACCGGCCAAGACTCCTACAAGGAGGACGGAAAGATTTGACCTTGGTTAGCAATGGTTCTTCAAACAACTTCCCCACATAAAACAAGTAATACTCCATGATGGGATCAGTTCACTTTGCAAACACACCCGAAGTTTAAATTTAGTGTGCTTTGTTATGAAGTTGAAGGCATGTACTGTCCCTTTAAGAGAGTGAAAGCTGGCAAGCACTTGTCGTCATGTGACTGACGAGCAGTCACAGAGTGCGCTGGAAAATTGAAAGATGTAACATTTGACTGGAACCGAGATACCTCATTTGTTTTCACAGGGCTTGGATTTAACCAGTTTAAATTATGCCCCAAGATACTAAAAAGGAGCAAGTGAGGACTGCAAATGCTGGAGATCCGAGCTGAAAAATGTGTTGCTGGAAAAGCGCAGCTGGTCAGGCAGCATCTAAGGAGCTGAAGGGCTTATGCCCGAAATGTCGATTCTCCTGCTCCTTGGATGCTGCCTGACCTGCTGCACTTTTCCAGCAAAACATTTTTCAGCCAAGATACTAAAACCCAATCGAATTTGAAGTTTAGTGTTTTGACAACATCGAACTGATGAGACGATCCAATATTTGACGTATATTTAAAAAAAGGTGGTATTTAGGACAGTTAGCCAGAAAGCGCAGCAATGGTCACTGCTATTTACCACACTCTCTGTCAAAAGTACATTTTTCACATGAAACAACTTTTCAGCAGAAGATCAATGACGACCCAGGGAGATACACAAACAGGAAGACCGACACTGGAGATGACAGTACTGTCTGGTTTTGAAAATTAAGTTGCTGTAATTTTAATAGGGACTTTATTGGATTAGTATATTGTTATATAGAGTGGGAGGTAATAAATCTGAGAGCAAGGAGATGTAAATGGTTATTGTTTAATGTTCACTTTTAGAGTTAAAGAATAAAATTGATATTTTTGTTAAATAGTGGAATTTGCATAGCTCTCTGACACTCCTACTTTAACAGGTTGCGAGGCGAGCCTGTGTGTTTGGTTTAATTAGCAGAAGGATTCAAATGCCATATCATAACAGGTTTCATAGCTCCTCCTGTCATGAGTTATGTCAATGCTTAATAATGAAACTGCCCATGTAAACATTTCAATACAAACCCAGATTGGTTCAAAACCACCTATTGGTCTAGCAATCCTGAGGATAGGAGATCAAATCCCGCTTACGTCAAAAGGTTGGGAATTCTGCAGCGAGGAACTCACTTCCTGACTCAAAGCCGGTCTACAAAGCACAAATCAGGAGGCTGACGGAATACTTCCCGCTTGTTGTAGATGCCCTCATCCAGACAATACTCGGCATCATCCAAACAAAGCAGCCTGCTTGACTGGCAACCCTTTTCCGTACTTTTGTACGGTGGCTGCAGTGTGTATGATGCAAAGCCCCTTAGACAGCACCTTCCAAACCCGTGACCTCCTCTATGCGGGAGGAGGAGGAGGGGAGCAGATACATGGGATTACAGCTGCCTGTAAGAACCCCTCCAAGCCACAAACCATCCCGACATGAAAAGATCATCGTTGCTTCAGTATTGCAAGATGAAATCCTGGAAACTCCCACTTTGATTTGCAGAGATTCAAGATTGCAGCTTGCCATCACCATCTCAAGGGGGCATTAGAGATTAATTTGATTAGATTAGATTACTTACAGTGTGGAAACAGGCCCTTCGGCCCAACAAGTCCACACCGACCCGCCGAAGCGCAACCCACCCATACCCCTACACTTACCCCTTTACCTAACACCACGGGCAATTTATCCTGGCCAATTCACCTGACCTGCACATCTTTGGACTGTGGGAGGAAACCGGAGCACCCGGAGAAAACCCACGCAGACACGGGGAGAACGTGCAAACTCCACACAGTCAGTCGCCTGAGGCGGGAATTGAACCCGGGTCTCTGGCGCTGTGAGGCAGCAGTGCTAACCACTGAGCCACCGTGCCGCCCACTAATAATAAATTCTTGCCCAGTTAGCAGAGCCCATGTGTTGGGGTATGAACAGGAATAAGTCTTTTTTTTAAAAAAGAAGTGAAACACAATAAAAGAAAGCACAATCCCATCAATTTCCATTTTCATTTACATCAGTCTGTTAACTCAATTTACCCGCCTTGATTCTGTAACATTCCTGCACCCTCATGTAACAACAAGGTGTCTATTTCGGATTTGATATTTTTAAACCGATGCTCCAGACCTTTCTTGGAAAGGGAGTGCCGGATTTCCAAGTCCTGGAAATTGCTGCCTTTGAAAGGGGGAAGAGGGACGATGGATGATCTCAAGAGCTGACCCTGGATGGAACTAAACTTGCAAAGCTTTTTGGGGAGGGTTACAACCGGACTATTTTTCCTTATTCTTTCCTGGGATGTTGTTACTGGGCAGGGCCAGCACTTGCTGCCTGCCCCAATCACCCTTGACCTGAGCATGGCTTGCTCAGGCATTTCAGATTAGTAGTCAGCCATATTGCTATAGACCTGAAGGCATACCAGGTAAGGACAGTGGATTTCCTTCCCTCCAATGCAGGGGGGCCTTTTACAACAATCAATAATAGTTTTGTGGTCACCACTGAGACTTCTAGATTTGATCAACTGAACAAAATTCTACCGAGGCACTTTGGTGGGATTTGAACCTCCAATTCCCCCCAGAGCCTGGGCCTCTGGATCAATCCAGTGACATTACCATGACAACTATCGCTCAAGGACACATGGCCTACTCCTGGTAGGATGTACGTCCCTCTGTAGTTGCAGGCTCAGGTTAATAGATGGCGTCATGGAGCAGATTGGCGCATTCACTCATGAGACAAAAATAGGTGTGTCTATCACAACTCAAGCTCTAATGTCTCTAATATCACATCTGCAGACCAGATTGTAGGACGTGATCAATTTTACACATGAAGCAACTTGATTCTTTTCCTTCCTTTATGACGGAGACTATTAGACATGTCTATACACCTAGCTAAATGTCTACATTTAAATTTTATTAAGTTAGGGGGGGTGGGCTAAACAGGCAAGGCCAGCATTTGCTGCCTAATCCTAACTGCCCTTCAAAAAGGCAGTAACCTCCCTTAAGTGGTTGCGGTTCTGTTCACCGAGCTGGGAGTTTTTGTTGCCAACGTTGCATCCCCTGTCTAGGTGACATCTTCAGTGCTTGGCAGCCTCCTGTGAAGCGCTTCTGTGCTGATTCCTCCGGCATTTATACTGGTTTGAATCTGCCCCTTCCGGTTGTCAGTAGCTGTCCGCTGCAGTGGCCGGTATATAGGGTCTAGGTCGATGTGTCTGTTGATAGAATTTGTGGATGAGTGCCATGCCTCATGGGACAACACCACTATTATAGGACAGGCCAAACCGAGAACAGCCAGGGAATTCCTAGAGGCATGGCAGTTCTCGGTTTGGCCTGTCCTATAATAGTGGTGTTGTCCCATGAGGCATGGCACTCATCCACAAATTCTATCAACAGACACATCGACCTAGACCCTATATACCAACCACTGCAGCGGACAGCAACTGACAACCGGAAGCGACAGATTCAAACCACTATAAATGCCGGAGGAATCAGCACAGGAGCGCTTCACAGGAGGCTCCCAAGCACTGAGGATGTCACCTAGAAATGGGACGAAACGTTTGCAACAAAAACTCCCAGCTCGGCGAACAGAACCACAACAACGAGCACCCGAGCTACAAATCTTCTGCCAAACTTTGAACTCCCTTAAATGTGTGATCAGTAGGGCAGCCAGAGGGTTGTTTGCCAGGATTTAGACCCAGTGACACTGAAGGAACAGCAGTACATTTCCAAAGTCAGGATGGTAGGTGGCTCAAAGAGGGATTTGCAGGAGGAGGTGGTATTCCGACAGATCTGCTGCCCTCATTCTTCTGGATGTTAGGACCCTCAGGTTTGGAAGGTGCTGTCTAAGGAGACCATGGTGAGAGTTGCTGCAATGCACCTTGTAGATGGTACTCAGTGTCACTACTCTGCGTCGGTAGAGGCAGGAGTGAACATAGAAGATGTTGGATAGAGTGTCGATCAAGCAGTATGCTTTGCCCCGTATGGTGCTGAGCATCTTGGGCACTGTTAGAACTGCACCTTTCCAGGCAATTCTCGAGCAGCAATTGCATTCTACCGGTGACAGTGAGCCAACTTTTAAATCAGGACTTGTTGCAGTTCCAGTTACAAGCTCGGATTGCTACAATTTGAAGAGAGTAAAAAGTGAGGTCTGCAGATCAGAGCTGAAAATGTGTCGCTGGTTAAAGCGCAGCAGGTCAGGCAGCATCCAAGGAACAGGAAATTCGACGTTTCGGGCCAGAGCCCTTCATCAGGAATGATCGAATTTCCTGTTCCTTGGATGCTGCCTGACCTGCTGTGCTTTAACCAGCAACACATTTTCAGCTCTGATCTCCAGACCTCACTTTTTACTCGAAGATTTTAACCTACTGCGAATCCTCTTGCAAGGATGCCTTCCTTGAAGAAGCTCTCTTCCTCCCTCTACAAGGATTTCCATTCCTGATGAAGGGCTCTGGCCCGAAATGTCGAATTTCCTGTTCCTTGGATGCTGCCTGACCTGCTGTGCTTTAACCAGCAACACATTTTCAGCACAATTTGAAGAGACTCTAAAATGGACAGCTTCCAAAGCCACCATTCCTTACTTGCACACCTCTCTGGGCAGCTCCTCAACTGCAATCGCGACAGACGTTCTTACAGCAGGAAACTGAGACACAGGTCGCTCCCCACTTACCAGCACGGTCGCCCTTCATCGAGTCCCAGATGTTGCAATTGAAGTCGTCGTAGCCAGCCAGCAGGAGGCGGCCACTCTTGGAGAATGCCACCGATGTGATCCCACAGATTATATTGTCGTGCGAATACATCATCAGTTCCTGGTCTGCCCGCAGGTCAAACAATCGGCAGGTGGCATCGTCCGATCCCGTGGCAAAGGCGTTCCCATTAGGGAAGAACTAGAGAGACAGACAGACAGGGAGCGAGCGTAAAGGGGAAGATGCAGAGGCGGGCAGCGTGGAAAGTAAACAGGAGAGGTCACAGTACAGTGAGTGAGGGGGGGAAGGGGTGGGGAAGAAAGAGAGGGGGGGGAAGAAAGAGAGGGGGGGGAAGAAAGAGAAGGGGGGGAAGGGGGGGAGAAAAAGAGAGGGGGGGAGAAAGAGAGGGGGGGGGAGAAAGAGGGGGGGGGGGAGAAAGAGAGGGGGGAAGAAAGAGAGGGGGGGGAAGAAAGAGGGGGGGGGGGAGAAAGAGAGGGGGGGGAGAAAGAGAGGGGGGGAGAAAGAGGGGGGGGGGGAGAAAGAGAGGGGGGGGGAGAAAGAGGGGGGGGGGAGAAAGAGGGGGGGGGGAGAAAGAGGGGGGGGGGGGAGAGGGGGGGGGGAGAAAGAGAGGGGGGGGAGAGAGAGGGGGGGGGAGGGGGGGGGGAGGGGGGGGGGGGGGGAGAAAGAGAGGGGGGGGAGAGAAAGAGGGGGGGGGGAAAGAGAGGGGGGGGGAAAGAGAGGGGGGGAGAAAGAGGGGGGGGGAGAAAGAGAGGGGGGGGAAGAAAGAGAAGGGGGGGAAGAAAGAGAAGGGGGGGAAGAAAGAGGGGGGAGGGGGGGGGGGGGGGGAAGGGGGGGGGGGGGGAAAAAGGGGGGGGGGAGAAAGAGAGGGGGGGAGAAAGAGGGGGGGGGAGAAAGAGGGGGGGGGAAAGAGGGGGGGGGAGAAAGAGGGGGGGGGAGAAAGAGGGGGGGGGAGAAGAGGGGGGGGAGAAAGAGGGGGGGGGAGAAAGAGAGGGGGGGAGAAAGAGAGGGGGGGAGAAAGAGGGGGGGGGAGAAAGAGAGGGGGGGGGAGGAGAAGAGAGAGGGGGGGGAGAAAGAGAGGGGGGGAGAAAGAGAGGGGGGGAGAAAGAGAGGGGGGGAGAAAGAGAGGGGGGGAGAAAGAGAGGGGGGGAAAGAGAGGGGGGGAAAGAGAGGGGGGGGAAAGAGGGGGGGGGGAAGAGAGGGGGGGGGGAGAGAGGGGGGGAGAGATCAATTACACAGCTTTCTTTCACTCCTCACCATTGGCATTGCCATGGGAGCAGCAGCACATCATAATCACCTCATATTAACTAACCCTCTCTCCTTCCAGTTTCCCTCTGCATCGTTCCTTGACAGGAACAGAATTCCTGGAGAAGGACTTATGCCCGAAACGTCGAATCTCCTGCTCCTTGGATGCTGCCTGACCTGCTGTGCTTTTCCAGCAACACATTTTCAGCCCAGGAACAGAAATCAGCCATTCAGCCCAAGTCTGTTCCACAATTCCGTGAGATCGTGCCTCGGCTCCATCGACCCACCTTTGCTCCCCTACGCCTTCACACCCTTTCTCGATTAAAACTTCATTTGGACATTGTAAACTCACCCCTCACCTCAGCAGCTTTTCTGGGAGAGTGCATTCCAATTTCCCTTTCCTCAGTGCGGTTCTAATTTTATGGTTATGCTCTGGACTCCTATATACTAATGTCCCTGCTCCCATGTGTATGAAAACAAACACACATGCAAAGAAAGATTAATCCCCTTTTCTCTCTTTAATCATCTTTAACACCTTGATTCATCACCCTCTTATTCTTCTTCAGGAAGCACATCTGCACTCTTTAACCTCATAATTTAACTTGTTTAGCTCAGATATCATTCTGGCCACTCTCTCAAGGTAAAAGTACAACCTTTACCTGAGGTAGTATGGTAATCAGCATTGTGTCTCAAGCATTTCAGTGAATGAGGTTCTCCCTGACAGCACTCCATCATCAGGTATCATTATCCTACCCTACACACTTTTCCTTTCTCAGTCAGTGCAGTGGTGATCAATTCACCACCTTATTCATGCCAACTTCTGACCACTTTCGCTTCCTCTCTTAACCTGCAACTATTTCCACTTGACTTCCTTTGGAAGGGTTCTGTAAAATCTACCTCACAAACTCACCTTTTGTTCACTCGCCCTAATAGTGCCTTAGAAGACACACCTTTAGGTTTATAAACAAGGTAAAAACAATGCCTACAGATGCTGGAAACCAGATTCTGGATCAGTGGTGCTGGAAGAGCACAGCAGTTCAGGCAGCATCCGAGGAGCAGGGAAATCGACGTTTCGGGCAAAAGCCCTTCGTCAGGAATAAAGTATTCCTGATGAAGGGCTTTTGCCCGAAACGTCGATCTCGCTGCTCCTCGGATGCTGCCTGAACTGCTGTGCTCTTCCAGCACCACTGATCCAGAATTTCTGTTATAAAGCCTTGGCAAGTTTTGATAGCTTGATGGTGCTTTTGAGTTGATGCCGCATTCAATTCAAACCATTATTTGCCCAGTTATGTTTTGCTCTCTGAAAATGTGTTGCTGGAAAAGCGCAGCAGGTCAGGCAGCATCCAAGGAACAGGAAATTCGACGTTTCGGGCATAAGCCCTTCAGGAATTCCTGAAGGGCTTATGCCCGAAACGTCGAATTTCCTGTTCCTTGGATGCTTCCTGACCTGCTGCGCTTTTCCAGCAACACATTTTCAGCTCTGATACTCCAGCATCTGCAGACCTCACTTTCTCCTCGATGTTTTCCTCTCTCTCTGTTCTGCATCCCCCAATAGCTCTCTCCCACCCCAATGCTTTCACCTAAACTGACGTCCCCAGAGAGAGAGAGAGAGAGAGTGTGACGCCGTAGCAACTTACACAAACAGCGTTGATGTCAGACTCGTGGCCGGTGAAAGTCTGCCGGCACATGCTGTCGCGCACGTCCCACAGCTTGACTGACGCGTCACAGGCTCCTGACACAAAAGTCTTGAAGTCGGGTGAGAGGGAGAGGCTCATGACATCTCCACTGTGGCCCGTGAATGTGGTCGTCTGCTGTCCAGTTTCAATATCCCACAGGGCACTGCGAAAACAGCGAGGGCAAAGGTTCTTACATGGCAGAAAGGTCATAAAGCCACAGATGGGCTTTTTTTCCTGAAAGTTAATACCGACCGGAAGCAAATTACAATCGCCTTTTTGCGATGAGTAACCAGCATCCTTGCACTCCAGAAAGCTAGGCAAGCGTAGTGACAATCTCAAACACTCATCGTGTAAGAGCTGGGGGATGTGTTTGCCCTCAGGGCTTTGGCGATGTGGGCAAAGCCACATTTACTATCCTTCAAGTGTAACTGTTGCGTCAATTGTTGTGTTAAAATGAAGGTTAATGGGGAGAACCTGGAAGCACGTGCAAAGACAGACTGCTGGGCCATTGGGCTTGTCGGCTGGAGGCAAACCCTAGATGAAGCCACAAGGAAAGGATTGAGATTCGTATTAAACCAGCCAGCTACGGACCCATTTATCAGGTAAGGCCCAGAGACTGCTCCTTCTATAATTATAATGATAGGGCTCGTAAGGTCAGATTGCTTTAAATGTTGCAGAGCTCAGAGTTGGCAGATTTCTCTCCTCAAACATTACTGAGTCAGCTTTTTGATAAATTTGCAGCTTATGTTTGCTCTTTCCTTTCTGTTCTGGTGGTTGCACCGCCAGAGGTGGAGAAAGCATGGCTGAATTTAAGGATGGGTAGCAGGATGTGGATTCAGTGCTAAGGCTACTACTCCAGCCCCTTAACCACACCACGAGTGACTGCTACTAAAAAAAAAACGGGCCAGAGTAGGGAGTATCCCAAGACAGTGAGTGAAGATTCCACGGTGCAGCTTGGCCCAACGTCCACCGAACCCAAATGGAGCGTTAGACATCAACGCAGCCCTAAACTTCTGCCTTGCCAGCTGTAAACAGGCCCTGTCTGCCCTCATTGCTGCATATAAAAGATCCTGGGGTGCTGTTTCCAAGATGGCAGCCCTCTCTTGTCCCTGGGCCAACATTTACGCCTCAGCCAACAAAAGTTATTTTGGCGATTCGTAGGAGCTGGTCACGTGCAAAGTAGTCGCTGAAATTTTCTGCAATATTGACACGGAGTCACCGTTATAAAGTGCTTCGCTGGGTACACAGCTCTTTAAGGGCACCCAGGGATTGCAAAATGCGCCAACCTCAAAATTCCTTTTCACCTTCAAATCTACTCCTTCAACCACCTTCCTTAGCCAGACTGATCTGAAAACGTGTTGCTGGAAAAGCGCAGCAGGTCAGGCAGCATCCAAGGAGCAGGAGAGTCGACGTTTCGGGCCTAAGCCCTTCATTCTGATCAGAATTCCTGATGAAGGGCTTAGGCCCGAAACGTCGACTCTCCTGCTCCTTGGCTGCTGCCTGACCTGCTGCGCTTTTCCAGCAACACATTTTCAGCTCTGATCTCCGGCACCTGCACACCTCACTTTCTCCTCGAAGATTTTAGCCAGACTGATGGCTGGAGTCCAAACTGGTCAAGCACCATTTTGCTATCTGATAAGCGAGTGTGGGTTTGCTGTACGATGACATCCAGCCACTGGTCAGTCCACTTTCTGACAAACCAATACTTCAGTCGCTTGGTCCCTTCACCCACAAACACCCCTGGGTCGGACTTTCAATGAACAAATCAAACTTTTCTCTCGTTTGGGAGGGAGGGTGAGATTAAGAGACAGCAGCAATTCAATGCCAACGTTGCGTCCCCACCTCAAGTAACCGATGAACTCACCAGGTTGTATCACCAGAGCTTGTCACAATCTGGTTATCATCGAGAAAGCGGCAACAAGACAGGTAACCTACAAAACAACAGACAATCATAGTCACCACGGTGAACACGTACTCCCCTGGGCTGAGCGTGAGGGTCAGACAATCATAGTCACCACGGTGAACACGTACTCCCCTGGGCTGAGCGTGAGGGTCAGACAATCATAGTCACCACGGTGAACACGTACTCCCCTGGGCTGAGCGTGAGGGTCAGACAATCATAGTCACCACGGTGAACACGTACTCCCCTGGGGTGAGCGTGAGGGTCAGACAATCATAATCACCACGGTGAACACGTACTCCCCTGGGGTGAGCGTGAGGGTCAGACAATCATAGTCACCACGGTGAACACGTACTCCCCTGGGGTGAGCGTGAGGGTCAGACAATCATAGTCGCCACGGTGAACACGTACTCCCCTGGGGTGAGCGTGAGGGTCAGACAATCATAGTCACCACGGTGAACACGTACTCCCCTGGGGTGAGCGTGAGGGTCAGACAATCATAGTCACCACGGTGAACACGTACTCCCCTGGGGTGAGCGTGAGGGTCAAACAGGTCCTCATCACCATTGATGAAAGGAGGTACCTCCTTGTTAGGTCAAACCTTCCGGGGGTGGGAGTAGAGAGGGTAGGGAAAAGGGGTAATGTGGAGGGGGTGGGAAATGGGGGTCGGAGAGAGAGAGAGAGAGAGATGCAGAGAGAGAGAGAGAGACAGAGAGACAGAGACAGAGAGAGAGAGAGAGACAGACCGACCAGAGAGATGGATGGGGAGAGAGGTGCAGAGCCAAAGGGGGACGGTGACTGGCAGAAGGGAAGTATGAAGAGGATGGAGGGAGGAAGGGTGGAAGACTAATGTTTTCTGCACTGAATATCGCTGAAAACAGACATGTTGCTGAAGCTTTTTCCATCTTGTACTCAACAGGACAAAACGCAAGAATGACAGATTTCAACCAAACAATCATAACAATTTATATTACAGGAGAAAGGAGTGCTGCTGGATTGGCAAACGGCCGTTGATTGGCTGAGGCATTGCAATGAAGAAAATAATGGGAGAATGTAGGCTTCTTAAATTCCTGGTAACCAAAAACAATAGTACAAGATTGAACATGTCCCTTTTGCTTTCACTGTGTGATCATCACCAATTCCACCATCTAAGATGAACTGGTTCTCCTGTGCAGCTATTGGTTCACTCGGCATTGTTCTTAATCTGCTCCTGAACTAGGTCATTATGACAAGATTTTTGTCACTTTCTCCATTTACAAAATAGGGGGGAAAAAAAACAGGAACAGTATGAGACCTCTATGTTCACCAAGCTTATTTTGCTATGCTCCAGGTGGTTTGGTGGTTGGCACTGCTGCCTCACAGCGCCAGGGACCCCAGGTTCGATTCCTGTCTCGGGTGACTGCCTGTGTGAAGTTTGCAGAGTCTCCCCATGTCTGCGTGGGTTTCCTCTGGATGCTCAGGCCCACAATCCAAAGATGTGCAGGTCAGGGTGAACTGGTCATGCTAAATTGCCTTTAGTGTTAGGTGCATTCGTCAGGAGTAAACATAGGGTAGAGGAATGGGTCTGAGTGGGTTACTTTTCGGAGGGTCGGCGCGGATTTGTTGGGTCAAACAGCCTGTTTCCACACTGTAGGGAATCTAATCTATTAGATAACTAACACCCCACTTTCATAATGACACCACAGGGCTAAACCACAGCAGGTAGAGGGGGCTGGAAGCAATTTGACAGGATGTAGCTGTGATGACAAGCAATGTTCTGTTAGGTAGGACTTTAAATTCATGTACAATCAGAACATTGAAGACATCAGAACTTAGGAAGAGAGAAGGTTGGATGGCAATAGAAATAATCAAAGATTTACTAAATAGCAAGTTGAACTGAGCAGGGGAAAAGGCTGCAGGTGGCGAGCAATGGGGCAGGCTGGAAGCAGACAGAATTTTATTTAATCCACATTTGAAACATCTGAATTCAGGAACAGAGCTTTCTTTTGTAGTGTACAGGCATTAAAAAGGTGGCAGGTAGCGGTGAATGACACCATTAAAATGGATCAAATATCTAGATCAATTAAGTTCCATTTAGTATCTCCTGACAAATAATTAATGGACATTGGGATCGGATTTTACATCTGGAGGCCATAAAGTACAAAAACAAAGTTATGTTCAATTGCCAAATGTGCGTGTTCTCTTGTGCAAAAGGTGAAAACCAAACGGTCAGAAAATTGCAAGTAAACTTCAAACCGTCCACCGATACAGTAGGCCACTCAGCCCATCAAGTCAGCTAACAACAGCTGATCTGATACTCAAATCCCCTTTCCTATAACCCTGGATTCCCTCACCGATTAAAAATCTCTCTCGGCCTTGGATTATGCTAAACCACTCAGCCTCAACAACCCTCCGCAGTGAAGAACTCCACAGATTCACCATCCTCAGAAGATATTCCTCCTCATCTCGCTTAAATGAGTGATACCTTACTCAAATTATGTCCTCTGGTCTTCAACTCTTCCACAAGGGCAAAAATCTTGATACGTTTCAATAAGGTCACCCCTTGTTTGGACCTATACTCATTGGAAGTTAGAACAATCTACTCAGCCTCTCCTCATAAGACCGAAGGTCTTTCCATACCCAATGTCAGGCTGGTCAACTTTCTCTGGACTGTCCCTCTCCAACGGCATCTTTCCTTTCAGCACTCGTCCATTCAACTGCCCCAGCTGCTCGCTCTCACACTGCCACCTGCTGCCAGGGAGGTCTCAGCAGCACTGCTGCCTCACAGCGCCAGGGACCCGGGTTCAATTCCCGCCTCAGGCGACTGACTGTGTGGAGTTTGCACGTTCTCCCCGTGTCTGCGTGGGTTTCCTCCGGGTGCTCCGGTTTCCTCCCACAGTCACAAAGATGTGCGGGTCAGGTGAATTGGCCGTGCTAAATTGCCCGTAGTGTTAGGTAAGGGGTAAATGAATGGGTATGGGGTGGGTTGCGCTTCGGCGGGTCGGTGTGGACTTGTTGGGCCGAAGGGCCTGTTTCCACACTGTAAGTAATCTAATCTAATCTCATTACACCAGAATATAAACTAATCACCTGCAGGGAATAGTTTGTTAAATGGCCCATTGTTCAATCCCAGTCAGCTTTCCTAACAATCTCGCTCATCTTCCGCGTCAAGAAATTCCAAATGGTCCCAATGAATTCAACCCAATGTCCTTGTGGCTGCTTTATATGGAGGTCCATTTATTTTCTTTAACGGGACATGCACACTACTGGCTGGGTAAGCATCTGTAATTGCCCCAATAGTTTGCTCTGCCATTTCAGAGGGAGGTCAGGGCAGCACGGCAGTTCAGTGGTTAGCACTACTGCCTCAACGCCAAGGACCCGGGTTCGATTCCAGCCTCGGGCAAATATCTGTATGGAGGTTTTCACATTCTCCCCGTGTCTGCGTGGGTTCCCTCCCACGATCCAAAGGTGTGCAGGTTAGGGTGAACTGGCCATATTAAATTGCCCATAGTGTTCAGGAATGTGTAGCTTAGATGCATTAGTCAAAGAAATGTAAAGTAATAGGGGAACAGGTCTGGGTGGGATACTCTGGACGGTCGGTGTAGACCAGTTGGGTCAAATGACCCGTTTCCACATTGTAGGGATTCTGTGAAAGGGTCAAGATCTGAAGTCACACACACCAAGAACTGCAGCATTCTGACCTTGCTTACTTATGGACTTTATTTTTAAAAAAAAACAAAAACAAACAAACAAACAGTCACGGTCACCAGGGCTGGCTTTCAAATCGAAATTTTATGAAATGAATTTAAATTCCACCAGCTGCTATGAGGGATTTGAACTGGTACCCCCAAAGATTCAGAGCTGAAAATGTGTCGCTGGAAAAGCGCAGCAGGTCAGGCAGCATCCAGGGAGCAGGAAATTCGACGTTTCGGGCATAAGTCCGAATGGCTTATGCCCGAAATGTCAAATCTCCTGCTCCCTGGATGCTGCCTGACCTGCTGCGCTTTTCCAGCGACACATTTTCAGCTCTGATCCCCAGCAGCTGCAGTCCTCACTTTCTCCCCAATGATTCAGCCTAGGCCTCTAGATTATAACTAACACCATTATACCACCACCTCGCCTTTAACTATCCTGGTGTACAATTTCAGAACAGCCACCTCCCCAAGTGTGATTGGTTGTCCTGCAGTCCCATACGGCCCCTTCCTCACCCCCTGCCAGTTTCTTTTCAGACCAACGCTTCTGACCATATTTCTGCTCATGGTGGCTCTGTCCCCATTCCAGCTCTGGGAAATTCCCCAAGGCTGCTACGCTGACGGCGCTATGTCAAGTGCAAGTTGTTGTTGTTCCTCAAAAGATCAACCATGCTATGGGTTGTGCCTCCTGATACCTACATTTTGAGGTCAGCCCTATTTCTAATCCCGAGAGTTGCCTCCCAGATCTGAACGGTCCCCAATTTGATGCTACAGTGGCCACAATGGAGTGCCACTATTGAATAAGTTACAGCTTTTACTGCACTTTCAGTGAAAATGGTGGGTCTGATCCTCTTTTCAGGCAGTGTCGACCCACATGGTGGAACCATCCGCAACACCCGCCACTCCCCCATAAAGTGTACAAAATCCCATGCAAGGACTGCACAAAACACTACATTAGGACAAACAGGAAGACAGCTAACGATCCGCATCCATGAACACCAACCAGCCACGAAACGACACCACCAGCTATCCCTAGCAGCCACACACGCAGATGACAAACAACACGAATTCGATTGAGACAACACCACTATTATAGGGCAGGCCAAACAGAGAACAGCCAGGGAATTCCTGGAAGCATGGCACTCATCCACAAATTCTACCAACAGACACATTGACCTAGAGCCTATATACCAGCCACTGCAGCGGACAGCGACTGACAACCGGGAGCGGCAGAGACAAACCACTATAAATGCCGGAGGAATCAGCACAGAAGCGCTTCACAGGAGGCTCCCAAGCACTGAGGATGTCACCTAGACAGGGGACGAAACGTTTGCAACCAAAACTCCCAGCTCGGCGAACAGAACCACAACAAAGAACAAAACTGGCAGCACCCACCTGTGTGTCCCGGCAACTCCCTGCTCACTCGCACGTTCCCTTCGCGGGTCTTCAGGCTGTAGATCGAGCAAATGTTGTCCAGGCCACCACAGGCCACATAGTTACCAGACGGGGCGTAGGCACAGGTCATAACCCAGGATGACCGCAGTGGAATGGCATGAACCTGTGGGAAAAGGAAGCGGCCGATTGTAAAGATACGCAAATACGGGCGGCACGGTGGTTAGCACTGCTGCCTCACAGCGCCAGAGACCTGGGTTCAATTCCCACCTCAGGCGACTGACTGTGTGGAGTTTGCACGTTCTCCCCGTGTCTGCGTGGGTTTCCTCCGGGTGCTCCGGTTTCCTCCCACAGTCCAAAGATGTGCGGGTCAGGTGAATTGGCCATGCTAAATTGCCCGAAGTGTTAGATAAGGGGTAAATGAAGGGGAATGGGTGGGTTGCGTTTCAGCGGGTCGGTGTGGACTTGTTGGGCCTGTTTCCACACTGTAAGTAATCTAATCTAATTGAATCAATTCCCGCCTCAGGCGACTGACTGTGTGGAGTTTGCACGTTCTCCCCGTGTCTGCGTGGGTTTCCTCCGGGTGCTCCGGTTTCCTCCCACAGTCCAAAGATGTGGGAATTGGTCATGCTAAAAAATTGCCCGTAGTGTTAGGTAAGGGGTAAATGTAGGGGAATGGGTGGGTTGCGCTTCGGCGGGTCGGTGTGGACTTGTTGGGCCGAAGGGCCTGTTTCCACACTGTAAGTAATCTAATCTAATCTAAAAAACCTGGGACTACAATTTACATCATTCAGCCTACTACAGTACCAACATTCAGCAGGACTGAGCATGTGAAATGTTGAAAAAAAGAAAGATTTATTTGGCTTCTGACGTGATATCCACTCCAGATAAACAGCCCAACCACTGACACTCTTGCAATGGCCAAGGGCCTTCATGGAGGGATGGATAATCTCAACGCAGCCCCAGCTGGCAACACAAGGGTACCAAAAGATTGGAGCCACCACTCACCTGAAATTAAGAGCTCAACTTCAACAATGAGGCATTCAAAATTCTCGGTGGGCGAAGAGAATTCCAAAAGATTCCCAACCCTCCAAGTGAACCAACTTCTCAGCTCACTCTTAAAAAGCTCATCCCCTTATCCCAAGACCGTGCCCCCATGGTTCTGATTCTTGATTTACAAGTCATCAAAGTAGGTTGCATTGTGTATGAGAAGGCAAGAGAGTGAAGCTCTCAGCCCCAGGTTCAATCCCACCCTTGGGCGACTGTGCCAACTCCAGACAGACATTCTTCCCAGGTTTGCGTGGGTTTCCTCCAACTTAATGGGCCGAACGGTCTGCTTCCACTCTGTAGGGATTCCACGATTTTATGATTAAGGCACTCCTGCTGTACACGTTCCTTTTCACTGAACATTACAGATAAAAAGAATGTGCCCAGTTTCCACTAATGTGACGGTCAATTCCCAAAATCCCCTGCAAGCCCAAGAGGGAGGAATGAGCTGCACCAGCCGGCATTTACAGGGCCTAGATAAAAGAGCGAGATGGGAGGGGGAAATAGCATTTGACTGCTTTGAAAATCACAGCCCTTGGTGTCCCACGCAGAAATGAGAGGGGGCAGACACTGTTTGGCGTTGTATGATGATATGCTCATGTTACATGAACACGTTGAAATGCCATTGGTGCTTTGGCTGAAAATGTGTTGCTGGTTAGATTAGATTAGATTACTTACAGTGTGGAAACAGGCCCTTCGGCCCAACAAGTCCACACTGACCCGCCGAAGCGCAACCCACCCATACCCCTACATTTACCCCTTACCTAACAATACGGGCAAATTTAGCATGGCCAATTCACCTGACCCGCACATCTTTGGACTGTGGGAGGAAACCGGAGCACCCGGAGGAAACCCACGCAGACACGGGGAGAACGTGCAAACTCCACACAGTCAGTCGCCTGAGTCAGGAATTGAACCCGGGTCTCAGGCGCTGTGAGGCAGCAGTGCTAACCACTGTGCCACCGTGCCGCCCACAAAGCATCCAACGAACAGGAGATTCGATGTTTCGGTCATAAGCCCTTCATCGAATTTCCTGTTCCTTGGATGCTGCCTGACCTGCTGTGCTTTAACCAGCAACACATTTTCAGCTCTGATCTCCAGCATCTGCAGACCTCACTTTTTACCCATCGGTGCTTTGGGTCATTCATGGGGATATGGGTATCACTGGGTACACAAACATTTATTGCCTATCCCTAACTGCCCAGAGACAAATCTGAGTCAACCATTCTGCTGTGGGTCTGAAGTCACCTGTAGGCCTGACCAGGTAAAAATGACAGATTTCCTTCTCTAAAGGGCATTTAAATTTTTTTTTCTATCTGCCATAGGGAGGATTCGGACATTAGACTGGAGTTCCTGTTTTCACAAGACCACTGATATACCTCAATGCCCCCAAATCCCATCTACTGATGCAGTCCTTACTCCAGACAACGCAACTCTGCAACTATGGCTTTGATGCTTTTTTTTCTACTCGCAAGTCTTAAGAACATAGAACACACATCACAAAGCAAGGGCCACTAGGCCAATGGGTCTAGGTCAGCATTTATTCTACACACAAGTCGGCTCCCATCGCCTACTGGATCACATCCCAACATGATATCCTGCTGTACCTTTCTCCATTATCCCATGGGATCAACATACTTCCCCACCTCACCTCTCCCAACCATCGCGGGGTTTGGAAAAAGATAAACTCGGTCCACTTGTCAATTTTCTGCTGATATTGCTGAAGAAAGCTGCGTTTTGTTGAAGCCCTTAACCTTGCACTCATCAGGACATACATCACCAACATAAAGAGAACCAACACTTCATACTGTACAGGAAGGGGGTAGTTAGCAAGTGCAGTCCACTTAGAGAATGTCTTGACCAATCAAAATCAACCAGGTTTAAATTTAAGGAAACTTTGGTCATTAATGATCAGTCAGCACCTAACTGGTACATTCTCCACGTCAACATTTGAACTTGTCAAATCAATGCTTTCTTCTCAAACAGTACAAAATATTATTCTTAAATATTTTTCTCATGATTTATAATGTTTTAATGATTTATAAAGATGAAAAGCTTGGTCAAAAATGTGCCTTTTCTCCAGCAATACTCAAGACCTGAAATAACAAACAGCATTTAATGCTGTTTCTTAAATCCAATTGGTATCTCTTGCTAAAACACGAACTTCAGAATCACGCAGGATGTTACTGGATATAGCTTGGGAGTGAGGGCTGCAAGACAGCAAACAAAAAAGGTGCCAACGGCTTTGGGAATCTTGTGTGCCTGTCTTACACAAGACACCGAAGTTAGCAGCGCTGCAGCTTGGTAAAGCTCTCCCCAGGTTCTAACCTGGTTTTAAAAGCCACATTCTATTTGCATATACTTCACTTGCAAAAGGTGGGCATCACTGGCAAGACCAACATTTCTTACCCATCTCTAAAGGCCCCTGAACGGAGTGGCTTGCTCAGCCATTTTATAGGACAGTTAAGAGTCAACAACATAGAACATTACAGCGCAGTACAGGCCCTTCGGCCCTCGACGTTGTGCCGCCCGGTCATACCCATCCCGTCTATACTATTCCATGTACGCCCATATGCCTGTCCAATGGCGACTTAAATGCACTTAAACTTGGCGAATGCAGGCAAAGCATTCCATACCCTTACTACTCTGAGTAAAGAAACTACCTCTATCATCTGTTTTATACCTATCTCCCCTCACTTTAATGTTGTGTCCCCTTCATGTTTGCCGTCACCATACTTGGAAAAAGGTTCTCCCTGTCCACCCTATCTAACCCTCTGATTATCTTATGTGTCTCTATTAAGTCACCTCTCAACCTTCTTCTCTCTGACGAGAACAGCCTCAAGTCCCTCAGCCTTTCCTCGTGAGACATTCCTTCCATAACAGGCAACATCCTAGTAAATCTCCTCTGCACCCTTTCCAAAGCTTCCACATCCTTCTTATAATGCGGTGGCCAGAACTGTACACAATACTCCAAGTGTGGCCGCACATTGCTGTGGGTTTGGAGTCACATATAGGCCAGAGCAGGCAAATGACATCCCAAAAGTACGTTAGTGAACTAGATGGGTTTTCACAGGAATTGACAATATAGTCTCATAACTATGTCACTAGCTTTACAAATTGAATTTAAAGCCCATTGTGGTGGTAGGATTTAAACCCAAGATACCACACCTTAAGGCGTCTAGCTTCCCCATGCCATTACATCACTGCCCTTGATGTAGCGCACGTCACCAGACTTTAATATTTCAAAAGAAAGCCTAGCCCTAATAATTGTAAGATACATATAGAACATAGAACAATACAGCGCAGTACAGGCCCTTCGGCCCTCGATGTTGCGCCGACCCAAGCCCACCTAACCTACACTAGCCCACCATCCTCCATATGCCTATCCAATGCCCGTTTAAATGCCCATAAAGAGGGAGAGTCCACCACTGCTACTGGCAGGGCATTCCATGAACTCACGACTCGCTGAGTAACGAATCTACCCCTCACATCTGTCCTATACCTACCACCCCTTAATTTAAAGCTATGCCCCCACGTAATAGCTGACTCCATACGTGGAAAAAGGTTCTCATGGTCAACCCTATCTAAACCCCTAATATATATACGCTGGTACTCTGTCACCTATCCTGTCAGAAAACCCCAAGTTAATTCAGTGCAATTATCCCCTTCACATGAGTGACAATCTAGTGGAAGTCTTAAAGCGAGGCTAAAGACTGTTGCTTAGCATGAGGCACACTGCGTATGATTCAAGAGAGATCACACTGTAGCATGCGATCTAACAAAACAAAACCGAGATAAAGATCCCATTGTGGGGCAGATTGGTGAGCCAAGCATTTTCTAAGAAACATTCCCATTGTGAAACCATCCCCCTGCCCCCCCAAGCTCAGGACAACAACAGACCCTTCGCTTCAGTACCTCGAAGGGCGCACACAGGCATTCCAGCTAATTCTGTTTCTGCAGCCACACCTACCGAAACAGAGGGTCAGAAATCTGGTCTGGTTCAGCAGAAACGGATTCAAAAGCGCAGCAGCTTTGTCTGCGTTGCACAAGGGACTTTTCGAATCACAGAAGACAGCCGCATGGCTCATCTGGCTGACATTGGCTCTTTAAACAAGCACCTAGTGCCAATCTCCTGCCTTTCCCCTCATAGCCTTGGACATGACTTTCACCCAGATGACCGTTCAATACCCTCTGGGATGCCTCAACATTTCCCGAATTCCTGATGAAGGGCTTATGCCCGAAACATCGATTCTCCTGCTCCTTGGATGCTGCCTGACCTGCTGCGCTTTTCCAGCAACACATTTTCAGCTCGGATCTCCAGCATCTGCAGTCCTCACTTTCTCCTCCGCATTCCCAGGCAGCACATTCCAGATCCTAACTCCCCAGGTTTTGAGAAAACCTTTCCTCACATCAACCTGGTTTCTTTTGTACATCAGTTTAAACCTACGCCCATTCAACCTGGCTCCTTTCACGAGAGGTAACGGTTTCTCCTCCTTACACACTCACATACCTTTGTCAGAATAATCAAGAGAAAGCTTTTCGCAGCATTTCGGTGACCTACCTTGTTTGTGGTGTAGCTGTCCCAGATGATTAACTTTCCGTCCTGTGATGCACTGACTAACAGTCTGTTGGATAAGAAAAACGGAAGGAAAGTGAATCAAGGGCAGGGAAGACATTTTTGAAACACAGCTAGCCTAAACCCTTTCTTCCTGCCTCCCCATGCAGTATCACGATCAGAGACAGATTACATTTATATAGCACCTTTTACATCCGCAGAACCTCAGAGTCACATCATACAATGCAATCACTAGTCAGAGAGTCACAGAGCATGGAAACAGACCCTTCAGTGCAACTATTCCATGCTAACTGCGCTCCTAACCTAAGCTAGTCCCACTTCCCTGTGTGTAGCCCATATCCCACCAAACCTTTGCTATTTATCTGCTTATCCAAATATCTTTTAAACATTGTAACTGTACCTACATCCACCACTTCCTCGGAAAGTCCATTCCACACATGAACTACTGTGTAGAAAAGTTGCCCATCATGTCCTTGTTAAATTTTTCCAATTTCACCTTAAAAATATGCTCCTAGTTTGAGCTTCCCAACCCTAAGGAAAAGGCCCCTTGCCATTCACCTTATCTACACCCTCACGATTGTGCAAACCGCTACAGAGGTCACCCTACAACCTCTTACACTCCTGGAGGAAAAAAGTCCCAGCCTTTCTACTTTTATATCTCAAACCGTCCATTCCTGGCAACATCCTGGTAAGTCTTTTCTGAACCAGTCTCTTGTTTAATAATAACAACAAAGGAAGAGATCATTAGCGTCCTAAAAGTTATTTTCCAGATGAGATAAGGAAGTTTGTTGTGTGTGTTTTAGGAAGGGATTCTTTAGTTTCTGGAGCAGGCAGAAAACAGACATGCATCGCCATTTACAAAAGAAATTTCCTTTAACTAAAACAGTCATAGCGATGTGTAGCACAGAAATAGTCCCTTCGATCCAACTCGTCCATGTCAGCTAGACACCCTAACCTAATCTAGTCCCATTTGCCAGCACTTGGGCCATATCCCGCTAAACCCTTCCCTATTCATCTACCCACTCGGATGCCTTTGAAAATGTTGTAATTGTACCAACTTCCTCTGGCAGCTCGCTCCATACGTCTCTCATCTTTTTAGTTCCTCCACGGCTTCTTGGCCCACCGTGCCCCCACTTCTTGTTTTTAATCTCCGATTTAGTCCTACAATACTTGGATATTTCGAGACTGCTCCGGAGCATTCCCAGTTTTCATCATCCCATCATTGACAGCCCGGCCTACAGCAGCCTGAGCTCCAAGTTTTGCAAGTCCCTCTTTGGCTGCCTTCCTCTGCTCCCCTCAAAACCTACCTCCGTCACCAAGCTTTCAACACAACTCTCAAACTCCCGTGAAGCTCAGTGTCCAATCCTCTCGAAAAACCTGCTAAGGACACTTCCGGATTTTTTTTTGTTAATTCATTCCCGGGATGACGATATTGCTGGCTGGGCCAGAACCTATTGTCCATCCCTAGTTGCTCAGGGGCAGTAAAGAGTTAACCACACATGTCTGGAGCCACACCGAATCATAGAATCTCAAAACATGCAAAAGGAGGCCATTCGACCCATCGCACTTGCGCCAACCTTCCAAAGATCGTCCCAGCCCCCTAACCATTCCCTGTATCGCACATGTGCCATGGCCAATCCGCCAAACCTGCACATCTTTGGACTGTGGGAGGAAACTGCTGCACCCGGAGGAAATCTACACAGACACAGGGAGAACATACGAACACCATACAGACACAGTCACTCGAGGTTGGAATCAAACACTGGACCCAGGCGCGGAGGCAGCAGGGCTAACCGCTGAGCAACTGTGCGCCCCTATGTTTGCAAAAAGACAGCAGATTTCCTTCTCTAAAAAGGACATTACTGAATTAGATGAGCTTCGGCGACAAATTGACAATGGTTAAGCAGTCATCATTAAACTAGTTTTTTACTGAATTCAAACTCCACTATATTTGCTACAGTTTGAATCCATATCTCCAGAACACAAACCTGGATTACTAATCCAGTGACACCACTAGCCACCACCTTCCCAATACACAATCTCCACTGCATTAAACATGCCACACAGTCACAGAGTGTTGCACAGACCTGGAGTCGGTTCCCCAATGCATAGCATAGATCTTAGCCAAGTGACCCCTTAGCGTGCGCCTCGTACGCATCTGAATTCTCCCGACTGGATCGAGGGCCGCTGTAATCTATAAGAGACAAGCACAGTATTGAACGCATAGAGGTTAACCCTGTTCCGATACAGGTTCGGATCGACCGAGATCAGAAGGGAGAACTCTGTCTTGGTTTGCCTATTCCTGAGATCAGGGATACGTCCATTATTGGAGAGAGGTGTGCGCTTGGAGCGGATTCGAAGGAAAAGAGGAATCTCCTTAACACAAGATCGTTACCAACTAACATTAAATGTACAGGGGTTGCTATTCCCGGTCATTCAACCCTCGAGAATTCTCCCAATCCACAACAAATCACACAAAATGGAGACGTAAATCCATGCTGCAGGTTATTGAAAAATAGCAAGGGACCTGCAGTGAGAAGGCTGCATTAAAGCTGTGTTACAAACCAGCCTATACAGCCCGTTGACGGTTGAGTAATAAAGAGGTTTCATTATGTCGTACAGAACAGAAACATTCAGGGTCTAATTCCTCCTCTATGCTGGGTTGGGCGTACTTTCATGTTGGTACAATTGCAACATTTAAGAGGCATTTGGATGGGTATATGAATAGGAAGGGTTTGGAGGGATATGGGCCGGGTGCTGGCAGATAGGACTAGATTGGGTTGAGATATCTGGTCAGCATGGACAAATTGGACCGAAGGGTCTGTTTCCATGCTGTACATCTCTATGACTCTACGTGGATATCATTGGCCAGCAACTATTGCCTGCCCGGGTGAGGTGAAGAGATTTCTTTCTCAAAAGCATGGGTGAACCAGGTAAGTTTTTATAACAGGGTAAAAACAATGGCCGCAGATGCTGGAAACCAGATTCTGGATCAGTGGTGCTGGAAGAGCACAGCAGCTCAGGCAGCATCCAAAGTGCAGCGAAATCGACGGTTCGGGCAAAAGCCCTTCATCAGGAATAAAGGCAGAGAGCCTGAAGGGTGAAGAGATAAGCTAGAGGAGGGTGGGGGTGGGAGTGGGGAGAAAGTAGCATAGAGTGCAATGGGTGAGTGGGGGAGGGGATGAAGGTGATAGGTCAGGGAGGAGAGGGTGGAGTGGATATGTGGAAAAGGAGATAGGCAGGTCGGACAAGTCATGGGGACAGTGCTGAGCTGGAAGTTTGGAACTAGGGTGAGGTTGGGGGAAGGGGAAATGAGGAAACTGTTGAACTCCACATTGATGCCCTGGGGTTGAAGTGTTCCGAGGCAGAAGATGAGGCGTTCTTCCTCCAGGCGTCTGGTGGTGAGGGAGCGGCGAAGGAGGCCCAGGAGCTCCATATCCTCGGCAGAGTGGCAGGGGGGAGTTGAAATGTTGGACCACGGGGTGGTGTGGTTGATTGGTGCGGGTGTCTCGGAAATGTTCCCTCAAGCGCTCTGCTCGGAGGCGCCCAGTCTCCCCAATGTAGAGGAGACCGCATCGGGAGCAACGGATACAATAAATGGTATTAGTGGATGTGCAGGTAAAACGTTGATGGATGTGGAAGGCTCCTTTAGGGCCTTGGATGGAGGTGAGGGAGGTGGTGTGGGCACAGGTTTTACAGTTCCTGAAATCAGTGGTGACTGTCGTGGTCACTATCGATGGGACTAGTTTTCCATGCTTGATTTATTAACTCCACTTAAGCTCTTGGGATTTGAACTGGCATCCCCAGAGCTTTGCTGAGCTTCTGAGTGCGTCTCAGGATTACTAGTCCAGTCACATTAGCACCAAATGAATCTCGCCCAAAACAGCACGCTCGGGCTCTCACAAAGGGAGCAGATCGGGACTGTTTTCCGACTCCAAAGGTGTATTGATTTTGATGTAAAGGGCACAGGAGAACACTAAGAGAAAGTGAGAACTGCAGGTCAAGAGTTGAGAGGGAGTGTGGTGCTGGAAAAGCACAGCAGGTCAGGCAGCATCCGAGGAGCACGAGAACTGACGTTACGGGCATGAGCCCTTCCAAGAGGAAAGTAGGTTAGAGAGCCGGTGCGGTGCATGGTGGGAATTCCAGAAATTATGGACAAGCTAGTGAAGGCAGAGCAATGGATGATCAAATTGGATTTGAATTATATAAGCACAGAGATCTTGGAAGGTGGTGTGGGCTGGGACACTTGAAAATGATCGGGGTGAAGGTTTGGAAAAAAAAAAGGAAATTCTGAAAACCAAGACACTGGTCGACCAGGAGCCAATGTCGGTTAGTGGGAACTGGTCCAGGTGATAGAGGAATGGGACTTGCTGTCGGTTAAAACGCAGGCAACACTAGCTCGAATTATAATCAACGTTTTACGAAGGATGGATCGTGGGAGACCAGTTTGGAAAAAAGGTTAGGACAAATCAGATCTAGCAGCTATGTAGGTACGGATGAAAGCTTCAGCAGATGAGCAGAGACATGGGAAAACTGGGGTGACATAACAGAGGTTGACTCAAGTCTCCTCAACATTGGTGTCAAAATTAGCTCAACTTAAAGCCTAATGTGACACTGGGATACCACACAGGCCTGTTTAGTCTGAAATGTCAGGGAAAAGGATGAAGGAGTTGGTTGCTGGAGCAAGGATCAAAAACAATTGCTTCAACCATTATTTATGTAATCCTGAGAAGCAATACCATCCAGAATGAAAAATTGGGCAAGTTTCCAATAGAGTTGACGAACAAAAGTCTCGGGGGTTATGTCCCCTGCTAAAAATTTAAGGAAAAGAGTTGAGTATGAAACTCCTTCAGAGTTTAAAATCTTTGGAATTCTCTCCAGAGAGTTCGATATTGCCCAGCGTTGCATGTATTCAAGACCAAGACCTTGTCATTAGACTGGAGAATTATTCCTATAATGAACAAGTGAAATTGAGCTACATGACCAGTCATGATCATATGTGGACCATTTCGAGTCCTGTATCTAATAAAATGTTAGAGCTGGAAATGTGTTGCTGGAAAAGCGCAGCAGGTCAGGCAGCATCCAAGGAACAGGAAATTCGACGTTTCGGGCATAAGCCCTTCATCAGGAATCAGGCATATACCCAAAACGTTGAATTTCCTGTTCCTTGGGTGCTGCCTGACCTGCTGCGTTTTTCCAGCAACACATTTTCAGCTCTGATACTCCAGCATCTGTAGACCTCACTTTCTCCTCTAATAAATGATATACTGGCCTTGGAGAGGGTCCAGAGGAGATTTACAAGAATGATCCCATGGATGAAAACCTTCTCACAGCAAGAGCACTTGAGGACTCTAGTTCTGTACTCAATGGGGTTAGAAAGATAAGGGGTGATGGAATCTGATTGAAAACCTACAGAGACGCCTGGAAAGAGTGAACTTGGCGAAGATGCTTCCACTTATAGGAATGACTCGGTCCGAGGGCACAGCCTCCGAGTGAAGGGACAAACCCCTTCAGAACTGGTTTGAGGAGGAATTTCCACAGCCAGGGGGTGGTGAATCTCTGGAATTCGCAATGGGCTGGGAGGCCAAGTCAATGCATACACAAGATAGAGATTAGCAAGGGAAACAAGGGTGACACTGAGAAGGCAAGAGAATGGGTTGAGAAACACAATCAAGTAGCAGAGCAGACTCAATGGGTCGAATGGCCTAATTCTCCTCCTATAACTCACATTGCTAGGAATAGGGTGCTTCACCATGGAATAGGACCACAGTTGCTCAGTTCGGCATCTCAACTCCATGTTCCTCTCCATACCCTCTGCTCCTTTGTCTCACTACCTCAGCCTTAGTTTTAAAAAAAACCACACAACACCAGGTTATAGTCCAACAGGTTTATTTAGAAGCACTAGCTTTCATCACAACTACCTTCAATCAGATGAAGGAGCGACGCTCCGAAAGCTCGTACTTCCAATTAAACCTGTTGGGACAGTAACCTGGAAATGTGTGGTTTTTTTTAAACTTTGTACGCCCCAGTCCAATCAGCTCTTCCACATCATAACTCAGCCTGGACGAATTTAGACTGGACTGCTTCGGTCTATGCAATTAACTCCCGAATTTGCTGCAACATCTTGTTGCATAGCGACCTCAAATCAACCAAAAAACCGAGGGCAGCTCAGGATGGAAAGAAAGCTGCCCGTTTTGCTAGCAGATCAGTTAAAGCACTCACCTGGGTCAGTGTGGAGTCCCCACATGCTTTCCTGGCATCCTGAAACAAAGGAAGTTACAGTTAAAAGGTGAAAGTGTGTTGCGGGGAAAGCGCAGCAGGTCAGGCAGCATCCAAGGAGCAGGAGAGTCGACGTTTCGGGTATGAGCCCTTCTTCAGGAAATACAGTTAAAAAGAGACAAGGCCAAGATCTGCGCCGGCTCATCATATCTTTCTCCGTCCCATCAAACATCAGCCCTCAATTTGAAATAAAAACTATATTTAGCATTCCCCACAGAGAACTGTGCTCCAATCCAATTGTCCATCGAAACGTGGGCAGTGATGAAGTAAATTTGAAGCCAGCCTTTCGAAAAGGAAAGCATACAGTGATTGAAAAACTGGGAACATCCAGTCTTCACCTCGCTTGATAAGCAGATCCAACTTTTCTACAGAACGGCCAAGTTAAGGTCATCAGTAGAGATTCAGCTTGGGTCAGCGCATCTTGTAATCAATTTGAAGGGTACTTTGGCCTAGTAGTAGTGAAGACTTCTCAAAACAGCACCACCTGGACTCTAAGCTGGAAATTCTGAGCCTAACTATACAAACTAGGGGTGCCATTCCAATAATCTAGGTGGTTGAAGGGGTCATTGATTAAAGTTTTCAAGCATTTGAGGCCATCGCAAAGTAATAAGGAAAATCTGGTGAAACCACAGAATGGAGTGCCTGGTGCTGGAAAAGCACAGCCGGTCAGGCAGCACCCGAGCAACAGGAGAATCGACATTTCGGGCCCTTCCATCAGGAATGAGGTTCGTGGGCTGGGGGGGTTGCTGAGAGATAAATGGGAGAGGGGTGGAGCTGAGGAGGGGAAGGAAGCTGAGAAAGCGACAGGTAGACGAAGGCAAGGAAGAAGGTGACAGGTCAGAGAGAGGAGATGCAGCGGAAAGACAGGTCAGGAGGGCAGTGTCGGGTTGGAGGCTTGGGACTGGGATAATGTGGGGGGGCGGAATAAGGAAACTGTTGAAATCCACATTGATCCCGTGTGGTTGCAGGGTCCCAAGGTGGAAGATGAGGCGTTCTTCCTCCAGACATCGGGTGGTAATGGTTTGGCGATGGCAAAACTCCAACGCAAGCACAGACTCAAATTATACCCAGGAGTGAAATTTGGAAAAACTCCCACAGAATGGTAGCAGTCTTCCTTCAAGCCACTCAGCATCCTGTATTGTTCTTTCCTCACGGTCTCTGGCTCAAAGTCCTGTAATTCATCCCCTAATAGCACGATAAGAATCCCTACACCACAAGGATTGCAGAAACTCAAGAAAGCAGCTTCTCAAGGGACACAAAGTTAAAATTCACAACATTAGGCGATACCCAACTGGTTTATTTGGAAGCACTAGCTTTCGGAGCGCCGCTCCTTCATCAGGTGGTTGTGGAGTAAGAGATCGTAAGACATAAAATTTATAGCAAAAATTTACAGTGTAATGTAAGTGAAATTATGTATTGAAAAATGTGGGCGGCAGGGTGGCTCAGTGGTTAGCACTGCTGCCTCACAGCGCCAGAGACCTGGGTTCAATTCCCGCCTCAGGCGACTGTCTGTGTGGAGTTTGCACGTTCTCCCCGTGTCTGCGTGGGTTTCCTCCCACAGTCCAAAGATGTGCAGGTTAGGGTGAATTGGCCATGCTAAATTACCCGTAGTGTTAGGTGCAGGGGTAAATGCAGGGGAATGGGTCTGGATGGGGGCGCTTCGACAGGTCGGTGTGGACTTGTTGGGCCGAAGGGCCTGTTTGCACACTGTAAGTAATCTAATCTAATCTAAAAGACCTGGATTATTTGTTAAATCACTCATCTTTTAGAATGAGCATGTTGGTTTCAGTTCTTTCATATGTAAATCGCAGACCATTCTTAAAGTAACATTCTCAAGTAACAGTCTCTCGTCGGCCCAGATAATGCATTGAAGGTGTGAAGTGCCCTGTACCACAATGTACAGACTGATTCTAATCTAAAATAAACGGATTTACAGAATCTTACATGGATTCATGTAGTTTTTTGAGCAAAATAAAACGGAATTCTGCAAGTACAAATTCCCCTCAAAAACGTACGCACGCAGGTGGGTGGGTTATGAGTGTCTGTGAGAATGTGCGCGTGTTCGTCTGAAGGGTAATAAGTCTGTGAGCAGGTGCACGAGAGTGTGGGAGCTTGCGCGCGTGCACGTCTGTGTATGTGTAGTGCAGTGGGGTCACCTGTAGTGTGATCTGAACCCAAGGTCCCGGTTGAGACCATCCCCATGGATACCAAACTTGGCTCTCAGCCTCTGTTCAGAACAGGTAACACAAATTGCCCGAAGATCGCCTCGGAGGACGGTCACCCAAAGGTCGGAGGTTGAATGCCCTGGACCCGCTGAAGTGCTCTCCAACTGGGAGGGAACACTCCTGTCTGTCGATTCTGTGCGGTGTCCATTCATCTGTTGTCGTAGCAAATGTACCATGTCTTAGAGCACACACAAAACCACATGGACACATACATGTTTGTGGGGGGAATTTGTACTTGCGGAATTCCATTTTATTTTGCTCAAAAACTGCATGAATCCATGTACAATTCTGTAAATCTGGTTGTTAGATTAGAATCAGCCTGACCATTGTGGCAGAGACAGCCTCACACAGGGAGCTAACACCTTCAATACATGATCTGGGCCTACATGACACCGATTGTTAAAGTTCACTTGAGAATGTAACTTGAAAAAATTTCTCCGATTTACATAAGAACTGAAACAAACATGTTCAATTCTTAAAGATGAGTGTCTTAAAACAATCCAGGTTTTTTCAATATATAATTTCAGTTACATCACACGGTCAACTTTTGCTATAAATGCTGTGTCTTATGATCTTATCTCCACAAGCACCTGAAGGAGCTTCCAAATAAACCTGGCGGACTATAGCCTGATGTTGTGTGATTTTTTTTAAAAACTTTGTACACCTCAGTCCAACACCAGCATTTCCAAATCATCTCAAAAGGTTAATTAGGGATAAGCTTATCAATGACACCCACATTCTAGGAATGCATGTTTTTATTTTAAAAAGTATGTTTGGAACTTTTTTCAGCTAAATCAACTCAATTTTATATGTCAGATTGAGAGACTGTTAATGTGGGATGCTGAGAGAAATGAGACAGGGAAGTATAAATAGCACTAACTCGCAGTTCAGCCACAGTCTCAGAACATGCTAGGAGGAGCAAAAGACCATCTCTGGCTCCTAACAGCTACAGGAACAGCACCACATCATGATATCTGGCTGAAGGCACATTTGCAGCATTTCAAATTAGTTTTTCTTGTGACATTAAAACATTTTTCTTCAGTGGTTGAAAATTTAAGTGTGGGGAAAGTAATTCTTACAACCCAGTCCTCAAACATATAAAGACCCTGGGAGAGCTCTGATGAAGGGTCACTGAACCCGAAAGGTTAATTTTGACATTGCTTCACAGATGCTGCCAGACCTGCAGAGCTTTTCCAGCAACTTCAGTTTTTGTTTCTGATTTACAGCATTTGAAGTTCTTTCGGGTTTTTATATAAAAGATCGTGAATGGTCTTGACAAGTTGGATGGAGAAAGGATATTTCCTCCTGGGCACGAGGTCAGATCTAAGAGGCATTGTTTTTAAATTAGGGGTGGCCATTTAAGGACAGTAACAAGGAGAATCACTCTCTCTCAGAGGGTTGAGGCTTTGCAAATCTGCTTGAGCAGGTTTTTGATGACAACAGATGCTGAAATCCAAAGGTAGACAGGCAGAGGGCCGGAAGAACACAATACGCCAGTCAGCATCAGGTGGGGAAGTCAACTGACAAAAAAGCTGCAGATGCTGGGATCCAAAAAAAGTCAACAACATGCCTTTCCTCCCGCTGTCACCCAGACAGCCCTCTGCCGCACCTTCCCTACTCTAAACCCCTCCCCTCCCAACACAATGGAGGACAGAGTCCTCACCTGCCACCCCAGGCCAACTCCATGCAGACCGCACCATCAAGAACACCTTCCCCTCCCCACCCCTCTCAGTCTTCCACAAGAACCATGCCCCCTGACAGCCCGTGGTTCACACCACCCCTACCACCGCTCCCCCCTAGGTACCTTCTCCTGCAAGCAGGGGAAAAAAAAATGTAAAACCTGCCAGGACACCAGTCCAGTCACCTCCATCCAGGGCCCCAAACAGTCCTTCCAGGGGAGACAGAGGTTCACCTGCCTCTCCTCCAACCTAGCTTACTGCATCAGGTGCTCCCAATGTGGTCTTCTCTACATCGGGGGTCACTGAGGGAACGGCTCACCTCTCTTCTCAGCTGGGTCCGCAGGGGCTGACCAGACCTCCAAGTCACGGCCCACTTTAATTCCCCCAACCGCTCCCTTTCCAACATGACCACCCTTGACCCCCTCCATTGCCAAGACAAACTACAGCACCTATTTGGAGGAACACCACCTTATCTTCCACCTGGGCACCCTACAAGCCCAGAGGACTCAACATTGAGTTCTCCAATTTCAAATCACCTCCCTCTCCAATCCCCAAACCCCTTTCCAGCTCCATCCCCTCCTTGTCAGGATTCATTCTTCCCATTGACCAACTAGATTGTACAGCCTACCCGTCTTCACCGTACCCACCTTCCCCTTTATCTGCAGCTCCCCCTGCACCCACCCCTAGTCCTGAAGAAGGGTTACACCCGAAACGTTGACTTCTCCACCTCCTGATGCTGCCTGGCCTGCTGTGTTCTTCCAGCCTCTTGCCTGATAAGGTTTTAGAACATTTTTAAGGCAGTGTTAGATAGATTGCAGTAGAGTAATGCAATCTAAAAAGACTGTTAGGGCAGATCTGAACGTGGAATTCAAACCACAAAGCAAAAATCAACCATGATCTTTTGAAATGGCAAAGCAGATTCGAGGGAGCAAGTGTCCTACATCTGCTCCTTTTGATACATTCATTTGTACACAAGGTCCTGGTAGGGAATAGATTTAAGTCAAGTTGCCTCTGTCGCTGCCAACGGCAAGGAACTTTTGTCCTTCAGAGTAACTTTCTACTTATGCCTGTACAAAAATAAAAGCATTTATACAAGAGTTCTTCCACAATTGTATGTCACTGCCAATGAAGCAATTCTGAAGCATGTTTGTACCAACTGCAATGCGATAAAGAACCAGATGCTTGGCGTTCTTGATGCAGATTGAAGGATAAATTTCAGCCTTCAGGCTCCAGGGAGCAATACCTAGATCCATGGTTTCTTTTACCTCCACATGTGTTGTGCTTGAGGTCTTCTAGTTTAACATCTCACCCTGTGGACGGCCTCTCAGACAGTACAGTGCTCCTTCGGGATGGTTTTTGTTTGTTGGGGAGGGATGGTCCGTGTATGTCAGAGTAGATTTCAATGCTCAAGCGAGACAAAAAAACTGGTCTCAAGTGGGCTGTTAGCATGACACACTGAGCCATGGCTGGCTTCCAACAACATTAGTGAATGAAACTCCAGGCTAGAAGGTGGATGGATCTGAGCTGTGGACTCAATCCCCACAGGGACAGAGTGAAAAGCACAGTCCAATTCATTGGATTCGGAGTTATTACTGCTCTGTGCCGCTCTGGGCTGGGTCCATCACTGAATGAGTGGCAATTATACCACACTTAGCCAGCATTGATCAGGAGGAGGTCGTGGTATCCTTACCCAATGACTTTTTAAGTGAGTGAGTAAATTATAAAGGACATGGTAATATTTTGAGACAATGAAATACCATAAAGAAGAATAGCGGCTACTCTTCAAAACCACGAGCAGTCTTTAATTCCAGACTGGATTGACAATGCCAGGGAACATTTCGGTGCTGGCACTGCAGGTTTAAAATCAAGACATCTGACACTGTGGGATACCACTTTCATCCTGCAGCTTGCTCAGTGCCTCTTGCCTTCAACAGTAGGTGGTCCCAACACGCCTGCCCGACTTCTCTATTAATATTCCACTCCCCTGCCTCGTCTGCCAACTCCTTCCCTTCTTCTGGAGGGGGAGGAAAGGCAGAGGTGCAAGCAGTAGCCCCTCTCATTAGGTCAAGTAAATGGCTTTCGGAGGGGTGTAACAATTGATGATTGGTTTCACAGCCCAGAGCCTTGGCCAGCTCCCAATAAAACACTTGACGTTCACGGTTTGCTCACCCGTATCTGGCTCCGCAACTGTTCTGCCTCTTGGCGCAACTGCTCGAGCTCACTCATGTTCTCCGGTCAAAGCTAACACCTCTAGCCCACTTCGACTCGGCCAATCAGAAACCTGTCAAGAAGAGGAAACCAAACAAACAACAAAAAGAGAGCAGATTAGTACTCATCCGAGCACAAGGAGGGACACCGAACTCACAGCAGCAGAACTTTACATCAACCAGTGAAAGTTTTCATTTCTGTGGCATCCTGCATCATCGCAAGGCACCTCAAAGCACTTCATAGCCAGCGAAGTGTGTTTCTGTTATAATATAGGAAATGCAGCAGCTAACTTGCACGTGGGGAAGTTGTTCCCAGACTTTTATTCCAGAGAGCAGAGGTGAAAGTGTACCCAAATCTCACCAGCCTTTATTTACAGAAACACAAATTGCAAACATGAATCTCCAAACGTTGAATTAGGTCTGTCCCTAGTCACAGAAGCTCATGTGAATCACCAGTTTATGTCCATGACCTGAACACATTGTATCTGAACTACAACAGAATTTACACCAAATGCTTCTTCTACCAGCACTACCAGGGACTCTTTCAACTCCACTCAAAAAAAAAGGGGCTACAATTTGAAATTTCACCCAGAAATAGCACTTGCGACCAGGCAACACCCTCAGTGCATTGTGCTAGGAATGTGGGTTTGGACTGGGACTCAATACCACAAACCAGTGACCCAGAGGAGAGCCTGCCACCCGTGGAGCCAGGGCTAGCGGGAAGTACGGCTATCAAGGAGCTGACGGGCACCACCCTAACAAGTATGGCCCACTTCCTACTTTTCAAAGACACTTAAAAGCAGCCGCTCCCTCTCGACAGAAAACGAAACCCGGATCTGGACTGAATCAACAGGCTGCTTCAGCAGAACAGCTGCTCCCTCTGCAATGGTCCCGGCTGACTTTTAGAACAGGAATTGTAAGCACAGGAAGTGTTTACATATGACACAGTTACTCTCTCTCTCTCTCTCTCACTCTTCCTCCCGACGTACAGACCATCTTGCACTCAGTGTGAATCCAGAAACAAGACGGCTATTTTTCTATTCATTTTTCAACCAAGAAGGAGCACTTTGATAATAATTTACATTAAAGCCAGAGGAACACCGCTCATAAAACGAAAGCATCTGAGCTGGGTGGAGTTGCACAGCTCAGGGGAAGTGATGTTGCAGGGAAGTTTTGCAACTTGCTCCTCACCTACTGTGCAGTTTGAACCCAATGCAATGTGTTTTCGCCTCAACCTACAGCCATCAGCATTTCACCTGCAACCTCAAACACTCTCCAGACAGAATGGAATTTCAACAGATCTGGAACTGAACTTCTTGTAGAATTAACCTCCATTCCACCTTGTTGAAATCTGACTGATAACAACCAAGACAGTGGAAGTACTGCTGCGAGCATCCTGCGAGAGTATTTTTTTGTGTGGTGGGCTGGGAGGGGAGTTGAAAGCGAATGCCAAGGCACAGTGGGAAACCATCTGTCGGTGTAATTAAACACTAATTCACCTATTTTTGTTTCCCTGTTTTAAGTTGAATTTGCAGAAAACCCATCAGCTTCCATCCCCATCTTCCAGAGAAGGAAGCATTGCAACAGAGGCACACAAAAACCAACATATTCAGCTCAAAACTTGTTCAGTCACGGATACTGAAGTAGGGACAACGTAAAAGATTCTGCATTGGAGCTGTCGCAAGAGTCATGGGAGCAATTTGAGACAACTTTAGAATATCTTCACTGCGGTGAAAAAAAAATTGCAACTTAATTAGGCTGTCAATTCAAAAACACTCCCAATTGCTTCATGTGAGACACGAATGAGCCAATTTTAGGCTGAAACATCCGAAGCCTTTTCACACATTCAAGTCAGCACACCACTATAAATATATCTAGCCCCCAAACTCCCGTGAGCGACAACGAAAAGAGCAGAAATTTAAATGAAAAGGGAAGGCTGAACGACTTGATGGGAGAACAGACAAGGTTTCACACTTGAGTACCAGGCCAACAGAAATCCAAACATGACAATTAAATGACAGCGTTATGTTAATGAGCAAGCAACATGCAGAAAATACCAAGCATATTGGTGGGCCTCAGCCAGACCCGTTCTGAAAGTAAACGTCCAACTGGTGGTTATTAATAGAGAATGCATCCACTCGTTTTATTTCAAGGAAGGCCATAGGGGGCTGCTACAAAACCAGTTGCTCCAAAAGCCATCAGCGCCCAGACAACTGATTACTCACATTCCCCCCAAATGGGTTAATCTCTGATGTAGTCGTTCAGAGGAGGGGCTTGTAACCCACCTCAACAGGGACAAATTCGAGAGGGATTGCATATACTTGAAAGTGCGTTCACCATAAACAGGAACTGTTCATTGCCTGTGGGTGGAACTTCAAACAAATTATTTTTTTTAAATTACTGTCGACACTGGGAAAATTACAGAGAAAAAAAAATCTGCTGACAATGCTCAACAAGGTCAGCAATGGAGGAAATGAACGAGTTGCTCTCTCGAACGCAGTTCCACCACTGGAGTTGGAAGGTGCCAGACAGACAATACCAATCAGAAAAGGAAGGGAGCAAGATAGAATTCCATGGAGAAATGGTGAGACAAATTATGGCTGGAACAACGATACACGTCGTTTTAGTCAAGTACAGGTAATGGGTGAAGGTAAAACATTATTTGGGCGGCACGGTGGCACAGTGGTTAGCACTGCTGCCTCACAGCGCCTGAGACCCGGGTTCAATTCCCGACTCAGGCGACTGACTGTGTGGAGTTTGCACGTTCTCCCCGTGTCTGCGTGGGTTTCCTCTGGGTGCTCCGGTTTCCTCCCACAGTCCAAAGATGTGCAGGTCAGGTGAATTGGCCATGCTAAATTGTCCGTAGTGTTAGGTAAGGGGTAAATGTAGGGGGTATGGGTGGGTTGCGCTTCGGCGGGTCGGTGTGGACTTGTTGGGCCGAAGGGCCTATTTCCACACTAAGTAATCTAATTATACACTAACATAGCAATCTGCATCGCAGCCTGGACCATGAAATGCTTATTGGTGATGAGAAGCTAGTGTCAAACACATTCTTAAAATTTTCTTTCTTGCTTTCAAATTCTTTCATGGCCTCATACCCTCCCCTTGCCATGTAATCTTCTCCAGTCCTCCAAACCTCGAGGCTTTTTTTCTCGTTTTTAAGATTACTTAGTGTGGAAACAGGCCCTTCGGCCCAACAAGTCCAAACTGGCCCGCCGAAGCGCAACCCACCCATACCCCTACATTTACCCCTTCACCTAACACTCTGTGCAATTTAGCATGGGCAATCCACCCTGACCTGCACATTTTTGGACTGTGGGAGGAAACCGGAGCACCTGGAGGAAACCCACGCAGACACGGGGAGAATGTGCAAACTCCACACACACAAACAGTTGCCTGAGGCGGGAGTTGAACCCGGGTCAATTGCTTCTCCAATGCTAGTCTCCTGGTCATCCCAAAGTTCCAGAGTTGTATGTTCAGAGCAGTGGAATTTTAGTCCTCTTGCTACACACTTCTGGACACTATGTCCTAAAGTCTCATTGGGGCCAATGTGCAATTTTGTTTGATAGAACGCACCCACGGTTCCTCACAGGAGTGCTAACATGTTCACGGTGCTACTTAAAGGCAAACTGTTGGTATTTTACATACTAAGGTGGTATAGCATAGAGAAGGGCTATCTGGCTTAACCAATCCTAGCTGGCGTGTGTTCCTAACAAGTCTCCTCTCATTCTAGATATAAATCCAAGGGGAGAAACAAATAAAGTCAGGAGGTTCAAGAAACCTGCAACCAACAGCCCCAAAGATAAGGAATATGTAGGAACTCTAGGCAAGGCCAATCACAAAAAGCATTAAACATGGGGGAGAGTTACAGCAAGGATCGGCACAGCCCTCAGGCTCAGAGACAGTTCAGTGAAACACTCACTCAATTGCTTTCCCCAGTGTAGATCTGCATTGTTAGCTGAACTCAAATAAAAAGCACACTACTGCAGATGTTGAAGATCTAAAGTAAAAACAGGAAGTGCTAGAGAAATTCAGCAGCTGTGGAGGGGGCACAGTTTAAGATTGAGACAGTCCGACATATCTCTCTCTTTCTCCAGAAGCTGCAAGACACAAGTCTCTCAGCAACATTTTGTTGTTATTTCAGAATCCTTAAGAAGTTGCCATAATTAACCCATGAAAAATACCTTATTCAGGTTTCGACAGCAGAGGACTGCACTAACAAATCCGTCATGCCAGACCATGGCAACGCGACACCTCGAGGAAGAGCGCCTCATCTTCCGCCTAGGAACCCTCCAACCACAAGGGATGAATACAGATTTCTCCAGCTTCCTCATTTCCCCTCCCCCCACCTTATCTCAGTCCCAACCCTCGGACCCAGCACCGCCTTCCTAACCTGCAATCTTCTTCCTGACCTCTCCGCCCCCACTCCCACTCCGGCCTATCACCCTCACCTTAACCTCCTTCCACCTATCACATTCCCAACACCCCTCCCCCAAGTCCCTCCTCCCTACCTAGTGGGCGGCACGGTGGCACAGTGGTTAGCACTGCTGCCTCACAGCGCCTGAGACCCGGGTTCAATTCCCGCCTCAGGCGATTGACTGTGTGGAGTTTGCACGTTCTCCCCGTGTCTGCGTGGGTTTGCTCCGGTTTCCTCCCACAGTCCAAAGATGTGCGGGTCAGGGTGAATTGGCGAAGCTAAATTGCCCGTAGTGTTGGGTAAGGGGTAAATGTAGGGGTATGGGTGGGTTGCGCTTCGGCGGGTCGGTGTGGACTTGTTGGGCCGAAGGGCCTGTTTCCACACTGTAATTAATCTAATCTAAGCTAATCTAATCTACCTTTTATCTTAGCCTGCTTGGCACACTTTCCTCATTCCTGAAGGATTTATGCCCGAAACATCGATTCTCCTGTTCCTCGGATGCTGCCTGACCTGCTGCACTTTTCCAGCAACACGTTTTCAGCTCCGAACTCCAACATCTGCAGTCCTTACTTTCCCCTCTGCTACTCTCCAGCCAGGGGCAAACACGATAATTGGACTTTGTGCCCAGATGCAAATGGTAGGGAGCTGATGACTGCTAATATCAATGGCAGTCATAAAGATAACACTGTACCACAGGGCAGGCAGATGAAGCAGGAACTTTAACTTCACTTGAGTTCCAACTAGTAGATTACCTGCAGGGAACTATCGTATCATAAAAGCAAAAGGTTGCACACTGAGCTTTGCTGAGAGAGATGATCTTGAGATATTGAAGAGTTAACTTGCTCTGCTGACCGGCAGGAAACTGGATGTCCTGAGGCTAGAGTGAGATGCCTCTAACTTACAGGTAGCTTGAAAGGAATTTACATTATCATCTCCTTATTATTCCGAGCCATTCACGTGACCATTTCCTGGCCATTCACAGCCAGTTACATTGTCATCATCTCCTATTCAGAAATCAATCAGGACATTATAGTTGGAATTCTGACCACTCCGTCGTTAAAAATAAACTATTTGCAACAGGTTTGACCATTAAGAGATGATTGACATTATATTGTTTCTGGAGATGGTCAGGTCACTGTTGGGGTAGTGACTGGAAGTTTGTCTTTTGGGCCTTACTGACCTGTGATGTAAAGATTTTGTATAAAGGAAGGACTGTTTCCTTTGTTCAGGGAGAGCTTTGACACGACTCCCTGCAAGGTGCGTTCAAAGTTCCTCCAGAAAGTTTGGACAGTACTATGCTTAATGATGTTTTGGTTGTTCACAGAAGTTGGTGCGTTGCACTTGCATCAAGTGTGTAAGGATCTCAAGAAAAAAAAAACTTAACCTAGGCTCGGATGATGCAGAGTCCATTGGGTCAAAGGCAAAAAATGACTTGGGGAGTGTAGAGACCCCCCCAGATAAGAGCCACTCGGTAGGAAAGGCAATTAAATAACAAATATGAGGAGCATATACAAATAGAGCAATAACAGAACATAGGTCAGTACAGCACAGTACAGGCCCTTCGGCCCACAGTCTTGTGTTAAGCATTTATCTTAATCTAAGATCAACCTAACCTACACACCCCTCAATTTATTGCCATCCATGTGCTGTCCAGCAGTCGCTTAAATGGCCCTAATGTCTCTGACTCTATTACCACTGCTGACAGTGCATTCCACACACCCACTAATCTCTGCGTAAAGAACCTACCTTTGACCATCTCCCCTATACCTTTCACCAATTACCTGAAAGGTATGACCCCTTGTGACGGCCCTGGTGAAATGTCTCTGGCTATCTACACCTCTCATTACCTTGTCCACCCTCTATCAAGTCACCTCTCTTCCTCCTCCTCTCCAGGGTGGAAAGCCCCAGCTCACTCAACCTCTCTTCATAACACAAGCCCTCCAATCCAGGCAGCGTCCTGGTAAATCTCCTCTGCACCCTCTCTAAAGCATCTACATCCCTCTGACAATTAGGCAACCAGAACTCGACACAATATTCCAAGTGTGGTCTAACCAGGGCTTTATAGAGCTGCAGCAAAACCTTGTGCCTCTTAAACTCAATCCCCCGTTAATGAAAGCTAAAACACCATACACCTTCTCAACAATCCTATCAACTTGGGTAGCAGCTTTGAGAGATCTATGGACATGGACCCCAAGATCCCGCTGTTCCTTCACACTGTCAAGAATCCTGTCTTTAACCCTGTATTCAGCATTCAAATTCAATCTTCCAAAATGAATCACTTGGCATTTATCCAGGTTGAACTCCATCTGCCACTTCTCAGCCCAGCTCTGCATCCTGTCTATGTGTTGTTGTAGCCTGTAACTGCCCTCTACACTATCTACGACACCACCCACCTTTGTATCATCGGCAAACTAACTAACTCACCCCTACACTTCTTCATCCAAGTCATTTATAAAAACTACAAAAAGCCGCGAGAGGCCCAAGACCAGATCCCTGCAGGACACCACTGGTCACCAGACTCCAGACAGAATCCTTCCCATCCACTACCATACACTGTCCTCTGTCAGCCAGCCCACTCTGTATCCGGACAGCCACATTTCCCTGTATCCCATACCTCCTCACTTTCTGAATGAGCCTAACGTGGGGAACCTTATCAAAGGCCCGACTGAAATCCATATACACCACATCCATCGCTCAACCTTCATCAATTTGTCTCGTCACATCCTCAAATAAAACTCCATAAGGCTGGTGAGGCATGACCTACCCCTCACAAAGCCGTGCTGACTATCTCTCAGATTCCTTCCCAGGATCTTGGTAATTACAGATAAAGGACTGACTGGGCTGTAATTCCCAGGGATTTCCCTGATTCCTTTCTTGAACATCGAAACAATATTCGCCTCCCTCCAATTATCCGGTACTTCTCCATTGGAGAGTGAGGATGCAAAGATCATTGCCAGAAGTGTAGCAATCTCATTCCTCGCTTTCCGTAGTAACCTTGGATATATCTGATAAGCCCTGGGGACTTATCTATCCTGATGCTTCCCAGAATTTCCAGCACATCCACTTTCTTAATATCAATCTGTACAAGGTTATTAACCTGGTCCACTGTGTTCCCAGATCAACAAGCTCCCTCTCTCTAGTCAATACTGAAGCAAAAATCTCCTTTAGGGCCTCCCCTATCTCTTTAGACTCCAGGCACAAGCTCCCTCCACTATCCCTGATTGGCCCTACCCTCTCTCTGATCATTCTCTTATTCCATAAGACCATATATACAGAGGAGTGGAAGTAAGGCCATTCGGCCCATCGAGTCCACTCCGCCATTCAATCATGGCTGATGGGCATTTCAACTCCACTTACCGGCGTTCTCCCCGTAGCCCTTAATTCCTCGAGGCAACAAGAATCTATCAATCTCGGCCTTGAAGACATTTAGCGTCCCGGCCTCCACTGCACTCTGCGGCAATGAATTCCACAGGCCCACCACTCTCTGGCTGAAGAAATGTCTCAGCATTTCTGTTCTGAATTGACCCCCTCCAATTCTAAGGCTGTGTCCACGGGTCCTAGTCTCCTCGCCTAACGGAAACAATTTCCTAGCGTCCACCCTTTCCAAGCCGTGTATTATCTTGTACGTTTCTATTAAGTCTCCCCTCAATCTTCTAAACTCCAACGAATACAATCCTAGGATCCTCAGCCGAACCTCATATGTTAGACCTGCCATTCCAGGGATCATCTGTGTGAATCTCCGCTGGACACGTTCCAGTGCCAGTATGTCCTTCCTGAGGTGTGGGGACCAAAACTGGACACAGTACTCCAAATGGGGCCTAACCAGAGCTTTATAAAGTCTCAGTAGCACATCTCTGTTTTTATATTCCAACCCTCTTGAGATAAGAGACAACATTGCATTCGCTTTCTTAATCACGGACTCAACCTGCATGTTTAGAGAATCCTCGACTAGCACTCCCAGATCCCTTTGTACTTTGGCTTTACTAATTTTCTCACCGTTTAGAAAGTAGTCTATGCTTTTATTCTTTTTGCCAAAGTGCAAGACCTCGCACTTGCTCACGTTAAATTCCATCAGCCATTTCCTGGACCACTCTCCCAAACTGTCTAGATCCTTCTGCAGCCTCCCCACTTCCTCAGTACTACCTGCCTGTCCACCTAACTTCGTATCATCGGCAAACTTCGCTAGAATGCCCCCAGTCCCCTCATCCAAATCATTAATATATAACGTGAACAGCTGTGGCCCCAACACTGAACCCTGTGGGACACCGCTCGTCACCGGCTGCCATTCTGAAAAAGAACCTTTTATCCCAACTCTCTGCCTTCTGTTAGACAGCCAATCCTCAATCCATCCCAGCAGCTCACCTCGAACACCATGGGCCCTCACCTTGCTCAGCAGCCTCCCGTGTGGCACCTTATCAAAGGCCTTTTGAAAGTCTAGATAGACCACATCCACTGGGTTTCTCTGGTCTAACCTACTTGTTACCTCTTCAAAAAATTCCAACAGGCTTGTCAGGCATGACCTCCCCTTACTAAAACCATGTTGACTTGTTCTAATCAGACTCTGCTCTTCCAAGAATTTAGAAACCTCATCCTTAATGATGGATTCAAGAATTTTACCAACAACCGAGGTTAAGCGGATTGGCCTATAATTTTCCATCTTTTGTCTTGATCCTTTCTTGAACAAGGGGGTTACAACAGCCATCTTCCAATCATCCGGGACCTTTCCTGACTCCAGTGACTCTTGAAAGATCTCAACCAATGCCTCTGCTATTTCCTCAGCCACCTCTCTCAGAACTCTAGGGTGTATCCCATCAGGGCCAGGAGATTTATCAATTTTAAGACTTTTTAACTTTTCTAGCACTCTCTCTTTCGTAACGGCAACCATACTCAACTTAGCCCCGTGACTCCCTTTAATTGTTGGGATATTACTCATGTCTTCCACTGTGAAAACTGACGCAAAATACTTATTAAGTTCTCCTGCTATTTCCTTATCTCCCATCACTAGGCTTCCTGCATCAGTTTGAAGTGGCCCAATGTCTGTCGTTTGTTTCTTATGTACTGAAAGAAACTTTTACTATCATTTCTAATATTACTGGCTAGCCTGCCTTCATATTTGATCTTCTCATTTCTTATTACACTCTGTTATCCTCTGTTTGTTTTTGTAGCCTTCCCAATCTTCTGATTTTCCAGTGCTCTTGGCCACTTTATAGGATCTCTCTTTTTCTTTAATACATTTCCTGACTTCCTTTGTCAGCCATGGCTATCTAATCCCTCCCCGGATAATCTTTCTTTTCTTGGGGATGAACCTCTGTACAGTGTCCTCAATTATACCCACAAACTCCTGCCATTTTTGCTCTACTGTCTTCCCGGTTAGCCTCTGCTTCCAGTCTATTTTTGTCAGTTCCTCTCTCATGCCCTCAATTACCTTTATTTAACTGTAACACCATTACATCCGATTTTGCCTTCTCTCTTTCAAACTCCAGACTGAACTCTACCATATTATGATCGCTACTTCCTAAGGGTTCCCTTACTTTAAGATCTTTTATAGAGTCTGGTTCATTGCAAAGCACTAGGTCCAGAATAGCCTGCTCCCCTGTGGGCTCCATGACAAGCTGCTCCAAAAAGCCATCCTGTAAGCATTCCATGAATTCCCTTTCTCTGGATCTACTAGCAACATTATTTACCCAGTCCACCTGCATATTGAAGTCTCCCATGATCAATGTGACCTTGCCTTTCTGACATGCCTTCTCTATTTCCCGGTACATGTTGCGCCCCTGGTCCTGACCACTGTTAGGAGGTCTGTACACAACTCCAATTATGGTGTTTTTGCCTTTGTGGTTCCTCAATTCCACCCACACAGACTCCACATCATCCGACGCTATGTCATTCAGTGCCATAAATTTAATTTTGTTCTTAACTAACAAGGCAACCCCACCCCCTCTGCCCACCTCTCTGTCTTTTCGATAAGTTGAAAAACCATGGAGGTTTAACTGCCAGTCCTGACCCCACGGTAACCAAGAAACGCTTGGGTTTTCCCTAATCCTTCAAGCCAAGACTTTCTCATGCCCCCTCCTAACTCTCCTCAATCCATTTTGGAGTTCTTTCCTCGCTACCCTGTAATCCTCTAAAGCTGTGCCAGATCCTTGCTTCCTCAACCTTAAGTAAGCTTCCTTCTGACGAAAAGCTCCTCTTATCATCCAACACTCCTTCACCTTCCCAATCCTTGCCTGTCTCAGTGGGACAAAGTTATCCAACACTCTCAACAGTACTCTTTAAACAGCCTCCACATTTCTGTTGTACATTTCCCATCGGACAATCGTACCCAAGGTATACTCCACAGCTCCTGTCTAATGGCAGTATAATTCTCCACCCCCCGCCCAACTAAATACCTTCCCACACTGTCTGTTCCTATCCCTCTCCATGGCTATCGTAAAAGGTGAGGCAGTTGTGGTCACCGTCACTGAAATGCTCTCCCACCGAGAGCTCTGACACTTGGCCTGGCTTGTTCCCTAGCACCCAATCCAATATGGCCTCCCCCTTAGTCAGCCTAAAGATGTGTGACTTTAACCTTCACATTGACTGGAAAGGGTAACTACGACAACAAATTCAGTGCATTAAGAATTGTTTCCCAAAGCCAACCAGGGAGCAGGTGATCTTGGATCTGGTTAAGTGTAATGAGGCAGGTTTAATAAATTACCTCCCAGTAAAAGATTCCCCTAAAGGGCACTACTTGTCACTCGTCACTCGGGTGTTTTTCCTTCTTGGTGGTGGTATCGGGAATCAGGTTTTCTGCACTCGATGTTTCTTCCCTGTCAAAGAGAAAAAGGAAGAAAACAAGCAGTGAACATGGTAGAATTTAACAATCAGTTTGTGTGCGCGAAACTTGGGTTGGAGACCAGTGTATTTAAACTGAATAAAGGGAATTACAAATGAAATTAAGATAGAGCTAGCGAAAGTGAACTAGGTGGATACATCAACAGAAACTGTTGGAAAAGCTCGGCAGGTCTGGCAGCATCTTTGGAGAGAAATCAGAGTTGACATTCCGGGTCTACTGATTTCCTCAGGGCTGGATACATTGGTTACCTGGATATAGGGTGGATACGTTAGCAGGAATGACAGTAAGCCAGCAGTGGCAGACCTTGGAGGTCAGAATTCATGAGGTTCAGTAAGAAAGGAAGACAGATTGTGTGAGGGATAATACTCTGCTTAGCCACCTCGGTTTAAGGTGAAAGAAAAAGCATAAAAAAGGGGGCCAGAGTCAGTCCCAAAGCTGGGATAAATTCAGAATCCAGCAAAGGAGGGCTAAAGAAATAATAGAGACAGCAAAAACAAACTATGAGGAACATAACAATTGGCAATAAGACCTTATTAAATATATAAAAAGGAAGAGACAGGTCAAAGTAAACATAAGCCCCTTAAGAAAAGTTTTGGGAAATAATGAACAACAGTGAAACGGATATTTTGCATCAGTCTTTATGGTGGGAGAAATCAGAACATTCCATTAGTGTCAAAGAATATGGTGGAGGAATTAAGTAACTTCTCTAAAATAATATTAGACAAACCAATGAGTGAAGAGTTAAGCCCCTGGCCCTGATTGCTTGCATCTTAAGATCCTGAGAGAGATAGCTACTGAGATAGTGGGAGCACTAGGTTGTCATTTTCCGAATATCTATGCATTCTGGACTGGAAAACATTAGATTAGATTACAGTGTGGAAACAGGCCCTTCGGCCCAACAAGTCCACACCGACCCGCCGAAGCGCAACCCACCCATACCCCTACATTTACCCCTTACCTAACACTATGGGCAATTTAGCATGGCCAATTCACCCGACCTGCACATCTTTGGACTGTGGGAGGAAACCGGAGCACCCGGAGGAAACCCACGCAGACACGGGGAGAACGTGCAAACTCCACACAGTCAGCCGCCTGAGTCAGGAATTGAACCCGGGTCTCAGGCGCTGTGAGACAGCAGTGCTAACCACTGTGCCACCGTGCCGCCCACAAAACGGTGAATGTGACATCTCTGTTGAAAGAGGGAGGGAGGCCAATTACCCTAACATTTATCGTCGGAATAAATTATTAAGGAAGGAACAGCAGAACATTGAGAAAATTATAATCAAATCAAACAATCAGCATAGCTTTATGAAAAGGGAAATCATACTTGTCTGAATTCTAAGAGCTTTACAAGGAAGCAGATAGGAAGGGAACCTGCAGATGTGTTGTTTTGGGAGTCCAAACCCAAAAGTACCTCATAAAAAGGTTAAAGGTCATAAGATATAAGCCCAGGCTGTTAGTAGGATATTGGCATGGATAGAGAATTGGCTCATGGGCAGAAAACAGAGCAGAGATAAGACGTTCTTTTGCAGGTGGCACCTGTGACCACTGTGGTTTCGCACGGATTAGTGCTGGGACCAAAACTGTTAACAATGTATATTTATGCCTTGGATGACAATACATTTGTTCTCTTCCTCCAGATTTGCAGACATTAGAATAGGTGGAATGACCGGTTGCAAGAGGGATACAAACATTTCACAGAAAAATATCGATAGGTAAAGCAACTAAACACATTGACAAATTATCATAGATTAATAGAATTCTGACAGTGCAGAAGCAGGCCATTCAGTTCTTTGAGTCCACACAGACCCTCTTAATAGCAACCCACCTCGACCCCTCACCTTATCCCTGTAAACCTGCATTCCCATGGCTAACCCACCTAACCTGCGTATCCCTGGGCACAACGGGTAATTTAGCATGGCCAATCCACCCTAACCTGCACATCCCTGGGCACTATGGGACAATTTAGCACGGCCAATCCACCCTAACCTGCACACCCCTGGACACTATGGGTAATTTAGCACGGCCAATCCACCCTAACCTGCACATCCCTGGACACTATGGGTAATTTAGCACGGCCAATCCACCCTAACCTGCACATCCCTGGGCACTATGGGTAATTTAGCACGGCCAATCCACCCTAACCTGCACATCCCTGGACACTATGGACAACTTAGCCTGGACAATCCACCCTAACCTACACACCTTTGGACTGTGGGAGAAGTCAGAGCACCCGGAGGAAATCCACGCAGACACGAGGGGAGAACGTGCAAACTCCACACAGACACCCAAGGATCCCTGAGCCCTGAAGTATTGTGTGTCAATGAAGTATAACGCTGGAAAATGCAAAGTTGCTCATTTTGGAAGTGAGAGCAGAATATAATTTAAAATGGAGAGAAACTGCAGAAGGCTGCAACACAATGGGGGCTTGGGGGGGGCACTTGTGCGTGAACCACAGAAAGCTACCCAGCAGGAGCAGCAGGTCAGCCCCTTGCTCAAAAACGCCGACCCTCCTGCTCGTGCTTCTGCAGCACTACACTGTCCAAGTCTAATCTCCAGCATCTGCAATCCTCACTTTCTGTTGAAATGCCCATCAGCCATGATTGAATGGTGGAGTGGACTCGATGGGCCGAATGGCCTTACTTCCACTCCTATGTCTTATGGTCAATGCAATGTTGGCCTTATTTCAACGGGGTTGGAGTATATGAGTAGGCAATTGTACAAGGTGCCACATCTAGAGTACCGTGAGCTGTTTTAGACCCTTACTGAAGGAAAGATATCATTTCTTTGGAGACACAGAGAATCAGAGAAGATTCTCCAGGATGATCCTCGGTAGGGAGGGACTGACTTATGAGCAAAGGATAAACAGGTTGGGAAGAATGAGAGGTGTTGTCATTGAAACACATCGAATTCTTAACGGTCAATGCTGAGAGGAGAGAGTCATAGAGATGTACAGCACAGAAACAGACCCTTCGGCCCAACCCGTCCATGCTGACCAGATATCCCAACCCAATCTAGTCCCACCTGCCAGCACCCGGCCCTTATCCCTCCAAACCCTTCCTATTCATATACCCATCCAAATGCCTTTTAAAATGTTGTAATTGTACCAGCCTCCACCACTTCCTCTGGCAACTCATTCCATACACGTACCACCCTCTGTGTGAAAAAGTTGCCCCTTAGGTCTCTTTTATATCTTTCCTCTCTCACCCTAAACCTATGCCCTCTAGTTCTGGAGTTCCCGACCCCAGGGAAAAGATCTTGCCTATTTATCCTATCTATGCCCCTCAATTTTCTAAACCTCTAAGGTCACCCCTCAGCCTCCGACGCTCCAGGGTAAACAGCCCCAGCCTGTTCAGCTTCTCCCTGTAGCTCAAATCCTCCAACCCTGGCAACACCCTTGTAAATCTTTTCTGAACCCTTTCAAGTTTCACAACATCATTCCGATAGGAAGGAGACCAGAATTGCACACAATATTCCAACAGTGGCCTAACCAATGTCCTGTACAGCCGCAACATTACCTCCCATCTCCTGTACTCAATACTCTGACCAATAATGGAAAGCATACCAAACGCCTTCTTCACTATCCTATCTACCTGCGACTCCACTTTCAAGGAGCTATGAACCTGCACTCCAAGGTCTCTTTGTTCAGCAACACTCCCCAGGACCCAGCATCTAAATAATTTATGTAAATGACAAAAAGTAGAGGGCCCAGCACCGGTCCTTGTGGCACTCCACTGGTCACAGGCTTCCAGTCTGAAAAACAACCCTCCACCACCACCCTCTGTCTTCTACCTTTGAGTCAGTTCTGTATCCAAATGGCTAGTTCTCCCTGTATTCCATGAGATCTAACCTTGCTAATCAGTCTCCCATGGGGAACCTTGTTGAACGCCTTACTGAAGTCCATATGGATCACATCTACTGCTCTACCCTCAATCCTCTTTGTTACTTCTTCAAAAATCTCAATCAAGTTTGTGAGACATGATTTCCCACACACAAAGCCATGGTGACTATCCCTAACCAGTCCTTGCCTTTCCAAATACATGTACATCCTGTCCCTCTGGATTCCCTCCAACAACTTGCCCATCACCGAGGTCAGGCTCGCTGGTCTATAGTTCCCTGGCTTGTCTTTACCGCCCTTCTTAAACAGTGGCACCACATTTGCCAACCTCCAGTCTTCCAGCACCTCACCTGTGACTATCGATGATAAAAATATCCCAGCAAGGGGCCCAGCAATCACTTCTCTGGCTTCCCACAGAGTTCTCGGGTACACCTGATCAGGTCCTGGGGATTTATCCACCTTTAACCGTTTCAAGACATCTAGCACTTCCTCCTCTGTAATCTGGACATTTTGCAAGATGTCACCATCTATTTCCCTACAGTCTATATCTTCCATATCCCCCTCTTGGGACAGTCGAGGATCAGGGGGCACAGTCACACAATTAGGGGTGCCAATTTAAGACTGAGCTGAGGAGGAATTTCTTTGGCAGGTTGAAAATCTTTGGACCGACAGCTGTCTGTGGCAAAGACTTCCAGAGTCGATGAAAGGTGGAGATCGACAGATTCTTGGTCACAGGAGAATCAAGGATTACAGGAAAGGGGAGGAGGGTTGACATGGGGATTGTTGGATCAGTCAAGATTCTATTGATTGCGGGACTAGACTCGAGGTACCAAAAGTCATCCTCCTGTTCCTATGCCTTACGGTCTACTGCTCAAGTCGATGACAAGAACTTACATTTACACAACACTTCTCAACAAAGTTTCGAAAAAATCCTTAAAACATTTCAGTGTTAACACTCAAACGGAGTTGAGCGAACTTGGGCAATACCAGCACAGGTGGTTGGTCAAAGAGGTATATTTTAAAGGATAGCATTAAAAAGGGAGAAAGACACATAGGTAGAGAGATTTAGGAAAGGAATTTCAGAATCAAGACCCTAAAGCATCCAAGAGCACACTACCAATAGGAGAAAACCAGGGAGGGCTGATGCACCAAAGCTGCAGGATGGAAGAGATTTTGGGAAAGCTATAGCAAACTTGTTCTTCTAGGACTGCATTTACTAATGACACAGAAGATATACGTTTATCATTCCCCAAGAAAGTAGAGGTGCAAGGCCAATCATTCCGAAATGAGGCGCAAATACTAAAAGGGAGAGAAAATTACAAACCTGCTCAGCACGGAGCATTTCTCACTACCTTACAGTTACCGCAATGAAACGCAAGCCACCTCGGAGGAACTCCCCTCCTGACTCCCCAAAGCCTTTCCACCATTGACTAGGCACAGGTCAGGAGTGCGATGGACTACTCCCCACTTGCCCTGGATGGGTGCACCTCCAACAAGACGCGAGAACCTCGGCAGCATCCAGGATAAAGCAAGGCAGCATCTCAGGAATAGAGAATTCAACGTTTCGAGCATAAGCCCTTCATCAGGAATGAGAGAGAGTAGCCAAGCAGGCTAACCCAGGTCATCTCCTCTGCACAGAAACTCTTACCTATCCCACCTCCATCGCCCCTCCTCCAAGACCCTCCTCCCTACCTTTTATCTTAGCCTGCTTGGCTACTCTCTCTCATTCCTGATGAAGGGCTTATGCTCGAAACGTCGAATTCTCTATTCCTGAGATGCTGCCTGGCCTGCTGTGCTTTGACCAGCAACACATTTGCAGCTGTGATCTCCAGCATCTGCAGACCTCATTTTTTACTCCAGGATAAAGCAACCCGCTTGACTGGCACCACATTCACCACTGTTGGCATTCCAAATACAGGTGTACCAAATACAGGGTGTACTGTAAACACTCACCAGGGATCCCAAGAACACCATCAAACCCATCAACTCAGCCACTGGGAGAGGCAGGGCAGCAGACACACCACCCTTTGCAAGTTCCCTGCCCTGCCACCCACCATCCTGACTTGGAAACATATCACAGGTCCTTCAGGTGTCAGTTGGTCAAAACACCTGGAACACAGTCTCGCTAACACCACAGCAGCTGTCCCGACACCAAGTGGACTGCAATAGTTCAACATTTCGTCCCCTTTCTAGGTGACATCCTCAGTGCTTGGGAGCCTCCTGTGCTGATTCCTCCGGCATTTATAGTGGTTTGAATCTGCCGCTTCCGGTTGTCAGCTGCTGTCCGCGGCAGAGACAAACCACTATAAATGCCGGAGGAATCAGCACAGAAGCGCTTCACAGGAGGCTCCCAAGCACTGAAGATGTCACCTAGAAAGGGGACGAAACGTTTGCAACAAAAACTCCCAGCTCGGTGAACAGAACCACAACAATGAGCACCCGAGCTACAAATCTTCTCCCAAACTTTGAACAGTTCAACAGTTTATATCTGGTTGGCATGGATGAGTTGGACTGAAGGGTCTGTTTCCATGCTATACATCTCTATGACTGTTGTGGTTCTGTTCGCCGAGCTGGAAGTTTTTGCTGCAAACGTTTCGTTCCCTGGCTAGGGAACATCATCAGTGCTATTGGAGCCTCCTGTGAAGCGCTGCTTTGATGTTTCTTCCGGTATTTATAGTGGTTTGTTCTTGCCGCTTCACAGGAGGCTCCAATAGCACTGATGATGTTCCCTAGCCAGGGAACGAAACGTTTGCAGCAAAAACTTCCAGCTCGGCGAACAGAACCACAACAACGGATACCCGAGCTACAAATCTTCAACCAGACTTTAAATCTCTATGACTCTACTGTAGTCAAAATGTACCTGAGGTACTTTACAAGGGATGACTATTGAACAAAATCAGACACAAAGTCACACATCATATAAGACCATAAGACATAGGAGTGGAAGTAAGGCCATTCGGCCCATCGAGTCCACTCCGCCATTCAATCATGGCTGATGGGCATTTCAACTCCACTTAGCCGCATTCTCCCCTTAATTCCTCGTGACATCAAGAATCTACCAATCTCAAAATGGATCAAAAGCTGAGTCAAAGAAGTCAGATTTAAGAAGAAAAAGGAAGCACTACAAAGTTTTGATAGGGAATTCTAGAGTTTCAGGCAGCTGAAGGGCAGGCCAACGATGGAGTGATTAAAATCAGAGACATTCAAGAGGCCACAGTGAGAGTGGAAGGTTTTGGGCTGAAGATAGAACAATAGAGAAAGAGAGGAACATGAGAAACAAGGATGAACATTTTAATACCTGATCCACTGCTCAACCACGGGTCAAATGAGAATCAAAGAGCACAAAAGTGACCAGTACTTGGCGCGAGTTCAGATACAGGAAGGAGTTTGGGAGACTGGCAAGCCAATGGAGGGCTGAAGATGTGAGACCAACCAGGATTATGTTGAAACAGTCATATCTAGAGGGAACAAGAGGCACAGGACGGTTTCAGCAGGTAAGCCGAGACAGCAGCTAAACTGGCCAAATCATGGAAGTGCCAATGGACAGTCTTAGCAATGGTGCAGGTCAGTGATAAGAACGGACAGCAAGGTGGTGGGATGTCCGGTTTGGCCTCAGACAGTGGCCAGGGAGAGGGAAGGAGCTGGAGGCCCTGGGACACAGGAATATAGAGGCAACGGCTTCGAACTTTCACACTTGATTGGAGAAAGTTTCTGCCCACCCAGTCCTGGGATGTTGGACTGACCGTTCATTTCCAAACAGAGGGTTTTGTGAAATGTCACCCGATTCGACGGTTGCTAGGGTAGCACTCTGGCGCGTGACAGCCACATATCAGAGTGTGAGATCGAGCGATTCTTCGTGAGAATTTTCATTTCCGTGAAGTGCAGATACCATTTCTAAAAACAGTGGCAAGCATTTTTTTGAGGGGCAAACCTTTGAAATACGTCCAAGTCAAGAAAGGCTGGCCATAAAAAGCCTAATCCACAGCGGAGTCTGACCTTTACTCTGACAACGCTTCTGCATGACTTGGAAAGCAATAAGTGGGATTAACCCTGGACTTCGTTTCAGTTATCAAAACACAAACACACAACAGGCTCGTTCCAGGTAATAACGCGCTCAACACACGCACAAAGTTATTCGTAGATCCGAGAAGGGGAAAAAAAAAGCTCTGGGAAAAAAAAAGACTCAATCTGGCCCCCTGATAGGTGGCATCCGGCAGAGAGATTAGCAGCATGTTGCCCCAGCAACCATCCAGTTAAAGGGTAATCACATAAAATCCAGTAGCGACTGCTGTGCCCTGTTTCCAAGGATACCCAACCTACACCAACAATAGAAGATACAGCAACCCTACGAAGACAGGGCAATAGGTTGGGAGAGGAGGGAGCGGCAACAGTTCTCCAATGCTCAGCGCTAACAATTCTACTTTCCCTCAGATTAAAGGGACCAAAAGGCAGACAATACAGCCACCAATCACGAACTAGAGTTTTTAAAATGGCTCTCTCTCTCTCTCATACGGGGATTTGACAGTCAAGTAAGGAGAATTCATGATGAACAAAACCTTGCAAATTCTTCCAACACACAACTATTAAGTGGTCTAAGTGGGAGAGATACCTGGTCAACCATGTCCTGGAGAGAGCTATTGCCTATCCCATCATCCTTAGCTCCAGAATACAATGCACATATAGAAGTACATGTCACCAAAGCAACCTGGGCCCAAAAATGAGGTTACATAATTAGCCAGAAATAGAGGAATTAAATATTATTTAAGTGGAGAAAGACCTCAAAAAGTGAGTTTTGGGGTTCCTTGGGTCTATGACATCAGAAGAAGCTAGCCTACAGGCTCGTATATTAAAGGGAAGGGAAGGCAAATTCACTGCTTGGCCTCGATTTCAAAAGGGAAGGGAGCATTTAAAAAAAAAGGGAAAATCCTGCTAAAACTATGCAAGGCATTAGTCAGACCACAACTGGAATACAGATCACAACTCCTTTGGGCCTCTTATCCAAGCAAGGATAGACTGGTTTTGGGAGCGGTCTCACTGGATTGATCCCAGGCCTGGAGGGTCTGTCTTACGAGGAGACCGGAACTTACTGGAATTGAGGAGAACGTGAAGTGACCTTATGGAAACATCCAAGACTCTTCAGTGACTCGACAGGGTAGATGTTGAGGCCTGGTTTCCTCTGACTGGAGAATGTCAGTCCAGAGGGCATCGGATAAAAAGGATGGTCCGGTTAGGAACAGGAGATGAGGAGAAATTCCTTCTGACGGTAAAGAATTCTTCCGGCCCCACATTTTATGGATTCTGAGTGTGGGAGAAGATTTGTAGCTCGGATACTCGTTGTCGTGGTTCTGTTCTGGGAATTTGTGCTGCAAACGTTGCGTCCCCTGTCTAGGTGACATCCTCAGTGCTTGGGAGCCTCCTGTGAAGCGCTTCTGTGATCTTTCCTCTGGCATTTATAGTGGTTGGTCTCTGCCGCTGACTCTGTTCGAGTCTGACTTCCATCATCCGCAGTCCTTACTATCTCCAATGAATCTGTGGAATTCTTGGTCACGGGTTGAGGCTGGGTCTTAAGCATACTCGATTTCGAGACAGGGATAAGGCAGGAGAATGGAGTGGAGGATGATCAGCCATGAACTCAACAAATGGCCCAAAGTGAATGGCTTATTTCTGCTCCAACATCAGAAGGTCCTTGGGAGGAGCCAGATGGACTAGTTAGCTGGACAATAGACATTGGTGCCCATTTGCGGTGTTCAGTCCATACTCTGGCCGGGGAGAACACAGGGCCTGGCCACTTGCACATCTATGGTGGAGAGCACAGCGTTGTGGGCTGGACCTGTCTTTCCATGGAACTCAAGGCGAATGATTGCGAACCGAAGGCCAATTAAGGATGTAACTAAAGGACAGTACATCTGCCAGGCCGGACCCAAGATCACCAACTCCCTCGCCCAGTTTGCTGGCGGCTCCCCATCACCACACTGGAGGGCTCGCTCTTCTTTCATGTTACTGGGCAGAGAGGGGGCAGCATTGTGAAGCTAACAGATTTATCCCAAAGGGAAAGGTACGGAGACAGACTGCAACAAAACCTTGGCCACAACTGGAGAATTAGACCTACAACTGAAAATGTGTTGCTGGTTAAAGCACAGCAGGTCAGGCAGCATCCAAGGAATAGGAAATTCGACGTTTCGGGCATAAGCCCTTCATCAGGAATCAGGCTTATGCCCGAAACGTCGAATTTCCTGTTCCTTGGATGCTGCCTAACCTGCTGTGCTTTAACCAGCAACACATTTTCAGCTCTGATCTCCAGCATCTGCAGACCTCATTTTTTACCCAATTAGACCTACAAACCTACCCAAAAATAAAAAGGGGACACTGTACAAAAGCTGATGTATATACCCTAACTCACACCGAGTCTCATTCACCCACACTGCAGCTCAATCAGCCAACAATACTGCTGCCTCATGGCATCAAAGGACCTGGGTTCGATTCCACCCTCGGGCGACTGTCTGTGTGGAGTTTGCACGTTCTCCCAGCGTCTGCGCGGGTTTCCTCCCACAGTCCAATGATGTGCAGAGGGTAAGGGTGGATTGGTCATGGTGTCCAGGAATGCACAGGTTCGGTGAATTAGCCATGGGGAATGCAGGGATACACAGACTGGGTCTGCGTGGGATGCTCTTCAATAAAGGCAGTAAAACAAGAACAGTTAAAAAAAGAAAAGGGGGTGGCCAGTGGCTGGGTGGTTAGCACTGCTAAGTGTCAGCACGAGGGACCCAGGCTCAATTTCATCCTCAAGCGTCTATTTGAAATTTGCACGTTCCCTATGCACTTGCATGAGCTTCCTCCAGGTACTCTAGTGTCCTCTCAGTCCAAAGATGTGCAAGTTGGGTGGATTGGCCATGCTAAATTGGCTCCCGGGCAGCACGGTGACACAGTGGTTATCACTACTGCCTCACAGCGCCAGAGACCCGGGTTCAATTCCCGCCTCAGACTGTGTGGAGTTTGCACGTTCTCCCTGTGTCTGTGTGGGTTTCCTCCAGGTGCTCCAGTTTCCTCCCACAATCCAAAAATGTGCAGGTTAGGTGAATTGGCCATGCTAAATTGCCCGTAGTGTTAGGTAAGGGGTAACTGTAGGGGTATGGGTGGGTTGCGCTTCGGCGGGTCGGTGTGGACTTGTTGGGCCGAAGGGCCTGTTTCTACACTGTAAGTAATCTAATCTAAATTGCCCATCGTGTCCAGAAGTGTGCAGTCTCGGTGGGCTAGCTATGGTAAATATGGGGTTACAGGTATACGGTGGGATGCTCTTTGGAAGGTCGGTGCAGACCCAATGGGCCGAATGTCCTTTACCAGCACAAACTTCCACGTGGTAGACTGGTTAGCAAGCTGAGATCACAAAATTGGCTCCAGGGTAGGAAACAGAGGATGGTACTGGAGGGTTGCTTTTCAGACCAGAGCCCTGTGACAAGTGGTGTGCCACGAGGATGGGTACTGGGTCCATTACTTATCGCAACCAAATCATTTGGGACGAAAGGAGGAGGGGTTAGTAAGTTAGCAGATGACACTGACATTGTTGGTGGAGTGGACAGTGCACATCTCAGAACCACAATGGGTCCTTGATCAGATGGACCAATGAGCAGCAGACAGTTTAATTTGGATAAATGAGGTAAGCTTTTTTTTAGCAAGGCAAATCAGGGGCAGGGAGTGTACAATTAATGATAGGGTGTTGTGGTTCTGTTCGCCGAGCTGGAAGTTTTTTGCTGCAAACGTTTCGTTCCCTGGCTAGGGAACATCATCAGTGCTATTGGAGCCTCCTGTGAATGATAGGGTCCTGGGGAGTGTTGCTGACCAATGAGACCTTGGGGTGCAGGTTCATAGTTCCTTGGAGGTGAAGTCAAAGGGTGACAGGAGTAATGAAGGTGGTTGGTACACTTGCCTTGATTGGTCAGTGCACTGAGTATAGAGATTTAGGATATCATGATGCAGCTGTACAAGACATTGGGTAGGCCCACTTTTGAAATACTGCATTCAATTCTGGCCTCCCTGCCTTAGGAAAGATGTTGGGAAACTTGAAAGGGTGCAGGAAAGATTTA